>NC_068365.1:35766030-35903530 GCF_020536995.1 Dreissena polymorpha
TATGAAGAATGAACAACAAATGGCCCCTTGGCGGCCATGTTTTTTTAACAGACCTGAACTTTTTTTTAACTCTTCCAAGATATGTCCAAATTTCATGAAGATTGGGAAAAAGATGTGTCTTCTAGACTGTTCACATGTGGTCACTATATACATATAAATAAAACTGCCCCACTTCCTGGCGGCCATGTTTTTTCACTGATCATGACCATTTTCAAACTCGTCCGAGACATCCACATAACTAATGTTTTGACAAAATTTCATGATGATTAGGCAAAACATGTGACTTCTAGAGTGTTCACAAGCTTTTTTACTATATAAATATAAGGAAAAAGACCCCCCCCCCCAGCGGCCATGTTTTTTTTAACCGATCCAAACCATTATCGAACTCAACTGTCCTATCCAGGTGTGGTAGTGTGGTCTCCTTGGCTTACGCAAATGAACTGGTCACAGGACGGTTACAAGTTATGTAACTTTGTGAGCACTTATGTAATGCGGAAATATTTATTTGACGAACTCTTAATTCCGGTCAGGATGACTATACTGACTGGTTGTAATTGAATTAACCCTTTACCACTTAGAAACGTATTTTGACGCATTTGTAGTCCCTTAGAAAGTTAAATTCAATTAAAGACCTTTCTTACAAGATTCAAGTTTTAATGGTTTCATTTCCAAACCTTAGATAATGATGAGCAGCGAACAGCATAAAACCTGAACAGACTGCGAGTTACTTGCATGCTGTTCTGGTTTTATGCTGTTTGCACATAGCCATTTTCACTTTGCCTCTGAGTGGGAAAGGGTTAACTAAAGGCATTCAGTCAGGGTCGCCTTAATACACTCAAAGAATTTTTTTATAAGTGAAAACCAAGGCAATTTAACAAAAATAACTAATTTTTATTCCAAGAACTCGGAAAATGAAGAACAATGAAAGATAATTAAGAACAGGTACAAGCCAAGTCTAAAGAATCTAAGTATCGTTACAAAAATGAACAACATACAGCAAATACTTTAATGAATGTAAAAAAAAAGTTTAAAATCTGTAAAAAAAAACCTGATATACAGTCCAACCTGCCAATGACGACCACTCGAGGGATTTGGTCGTTGTGGTCTTTGTTCACAGGTGGTCTTTATTCGCAGGGTCGATTGAAACTTTGCAAAATATGCTAGTAGGCTTTTAACAGGTACCGTATGATGTATGTGCTCTATTGTTTAAATGTGTGAATTCTAAAGCATGTGTAATGTAAAAAAGGATTGAAATCACAATTGTGTTTTATATTTACATGTATTATTTCAATTTCCAAACATAAACTAACAAACGAACTAACGCTTGGATGCCATAATGGTTAACTTTAACTGACAATTTACTTATCTATCATCTATGCGCGTCGTATCACGGAGAAATTTAAGAAAGGAATGAATTTAAATTGTATGTGTACAATTTGCATCGTAATTGTAAAGAAACCGTAAATTTCCTTTATAAGTTGATATAAGCCCCAAACGTTTGGTATTTTCGGCAATTAGTATATAAATAATCGCGAGCCAATAAAATAAAAAAGGCAATTTCTTACACCTTCGTCAAACTGCCAAATGCATAAAAGAAGCAGGTGGCTACCAATTAGCAATGTGTGTTAAATAAACAAAAGAAACAGCTATCGAGTAAACTGTCACTTGCCAATATCTCCAAAGCGACTGACCAGTGCACTGGTAAGATGTTTATCACGTGACTATCACAGCATTATGGCGTTCATTGTTTTATTGACAGTTGTGAAATCGTTAATTGTTATGATTGAAGTTGTCGTTGTAAGCCTCTTTCAAGGAATACAAGATTATTTTTTTTGCAAACCGATGACAACGTACAAAGTTTAATAGAAAATCCTTCAAAAAATATATTGTCATTGTATTAATAAGTTAGTGTATGCTGTTTTGTCAAATCTAAATTATTCGTTATGAAACGTTATATTATGATAATTAAAACGATTTTGTTAGTCACTCGACTTTTGGGAATGTAAAATGGTGGTCGCTGGTTATTGACGTGGTCGTTGTTAGCTATCAAATTCGACTTTGGGAATGTATAATTGCGGTCGCTGGTCGTTGTTGGCAGGTGGGCGTTATTCGCAGGTACAGAATATAGTGAAATCGTTCCGGGGGAAATCAATGTGGTCGTTATTGACAACTGGTCGCTATTCACAGGCGGTCGCTCAGGCAGTTTGGACTGTAAATATAAATTACTGTTAGTCTAGAAAGTGCTTCAAAAATCTAGTTTACAAAATAGGTCTAATTTAATCTAAAGAACAATATTTATGGAGATTAGGAAACTTCAGTGAATCAAATGTAAAAATAAGAAAAAATTACTAAAGTTATTGAAATAGAATAGAGTTCTAATTTAGAAAATACCAAATAGAAATAATCTAAATAATAAGAATAATTCAGAAAATAATGCCAAAATGTCTTGATGCTGGTGTTAAAAATAATTTAGAGTTTAATTATTTCAAAATTCCAACCTTTTTCAAGAGCTGTTAACTTTTCAAGAAAGCATCAAGAGGTGTTTAAATCAGTCAAAACAGCTTATTTTATACAGTTCAGAAGAGATCAATGGCAGAGTAGTCAATTTTCCCTCAGAACAGTGCATTTATCAATGATCAATTCTTCCCAAATTCCAGAGCAGAACTAAAAATAGATTACTGAACCAGGTTAAACAAGGGAGATAAATACTGCATAAATACTGCAAAATCATGTTCATGTTGTCTTTCTTTCAGTTATCTCTTAGTTGAAAGGCTTATCACAAGTGTTAATGACTAAAACAGTTATGTTAACTATGAAAATTCTGTGTTATAAAAAATTACATAATACAGTTAATGTCACAAAATATTGACATAATAAAACCAAACTTTACTACACAGGAAACAAATGTTCTGACCAAATTTCATGAAGATTGAGCAAACTAGAAAGTTTACAAGATTTTAATATAGCCGTATATAGCCATATAAGGAAAAATGCCCCGCCCCTTGGCAGCCATGTTTTTCAACCAACAGACATCATTTTCGAACTCGTCCAAGATATCATTGGGATGAATATTCTGACCAAGTTGCATGAGAATCGGACAATAACTGTGGCCTCTAGAGTGTTAACAAAATTTTGCTATAGCCATATATAGCCATATAAGGAAAAATGCCCAAATTTCATGAAGATTGGACAATAAATGTGGCCTCTAGAGAGTGAACAAGGCAAATGTTGATGTCGCACAACGGACAACGGACGACGGACAAAAGGCATTCACAAAAGCTCACTATGAGCACATTGTGCTCGGGTGAGCTAAAAATGATAATAACACAGCTAAGGTGCAACTTTGTCAAGAATTATGGAAAATACACCCATTTCATAATTTGAAGAAATGTTTACAACTTTGCAATTTCCGTACATTTTCGTTATCTCTGATGTTCCTCGGCTTCTTTCGTAAAGTACCCATATATTGAGGATGTAGTACAAACAACACAATATCCTCCTAAACAAAGAAAGAGAACATGAGTTCCGTAAGATATTTTTGTTTTGAATGTCTGACTTCTGATCCCTTGACCTGCTCACGTGATACACAATGTCTTGTGCCGACCAATTAAAATTTGTTAATGGAAAACCGGCTCGGAATCATTCGGCATGATTGAGTAAACAGCGATGTAAATTAACTGATTATTTGTAAACAGAATTGACATGGAGGAAACTGTATTTTTAGCTCAAAACAAGTTGTATTGCTCATTTTTTATGGTAATGTCCAATAGCATATTTACATTATTTGTTGATAACCTTTATATATATAATATGCACACACACACACAAAATCGATAACAATTACGGATCGCCACCTTTTAGGGGCCTTTAAAAGCATGAACTTTTAATGAGAGATGCTAGATTTTGACACATTAGAATTTTACGCTATTTACCCATTTGTATTTACACTACTTTCAATATTTCGTATGTCAAGACTTTGAATGCTTCCAAACAATTTACATTTAACCTAACTTATTCAAGGCAAACCTTTGGGATATTTAGTTCATTACTTTCTCAACAATCATAAACAAAAACTCAAAATTACGCAAATTTTGGAAATGCACTAGTACTCAACCTAAAGGACATAAGAATAATGTTAAATGAGTACTTCATACAAACACTGCAAGCAACGTCAAATATTAACCCATTATCACATAGATACATATTTCAATGCATTTGTAGGCCCTCAGAAAGTTAAGTTTAATTAAAGACCTTTCTTACTAAATTCAAGTTTTCAAGGCTTCATTTACAACCCTAGTTACTGATGAGCAGCAAACAGCATAAAAACCTGAACAGACTGCAAGTTACTCGCAGGCTGTTCTGGTTTTATGCTGTTTGCACATAGCCATTTTCACTTTGCCTCTGAGTGGGAAAGGGTTTAAACACATTGCAGGAAACTTCCCTCCAACCCACCTTAGCCATGTCATGTAAAAGCTCCACCTCTCTGACCAGGTTGTACACCCGGCGGTCAAAGACTGCCACCTCACAGCAGGACAACGTGAACTGCTTGTTTGGGTTGGGAGCCGTGATCATACCGTTGTCCCCTGCACCAAACATACCATTGCAGGCCATCTCAATGTACACAGTGTAACTGAAATAAACATAAAACCTCAATGTGTACACATCTACAATCTTTGAACTATTTGTAATTACTTACACTATAACTTCTTCATCAATCTTACGCATTCAAGGTTTACACTAAATGTTAATACCTCCTTATGTACACTATACAGCTGTAATATGAAAATACAACCTCAATGTCTACACGCCTTTACTATGGGCAAGTACATTTATTTACTTGTTGTCTACACTCCTTTACTATGGGTAAGTACATTTATTTACTTGTTTTAAGCCCTCAACACTCTAAGTTTATGGCTGTTGTATTTTATCATAAACAAAAGATGTGTTTGTCAGAAACACAATGCCCCCTACGGCTTTGCTTTGAAGCCATATATTTGACCTTTGACCTTGAAGGATGACCTTGACCTTTCACCACTCAAAATGTGCAGCTCCATGAGATACACATGCATGCCAAATAACAAGTTGCTATCTTCAATATTGCAAAAGTTTTTGGCAATGTTAAAGTTTTCGGACGGACGGACAGACAGAGGACAGACGGATGGACAGTTCAACTGCTATATGCCACCCTACTGGGGGCATGAAAGTCAGTTAATCTTTTCTTTAGCATTTGTTCACAATTCTATTGTTCAAGAATATGTGTTTATTTTTGATGTGTAATGTTCTTAATTGACTTGCACTGACCACCATACCTAAGTTTGCCTTCCTTCAGACATTCAGTGAGAGAGAAGTCCAGTCTGTCATAGTCGGAGCACAAGCCCTGCAAGTAGAAATACAATGATCCCATACATGGCAACTGACTGGTAACAATGGGCCTGGCTCTGAGAAAATTGGTCATAGCGCATGAGACTGAAGTGTCCACCCTGATTTGCCTGTGCATTCTGCACAACACTTTCAACTTTTAAGCAATCCTTTGTTTAAAGAACTCTCCTCTAAAAAATTGAGTAAAGGCGGAAAGTGTCCTCCCTGATAGCCTGTGTGGACTGCAAAGGTTTATGAATGACTATCCCTTTTCATGTTTTTGTCATTTTCGCTGAGCATTGCAATTTCTTTCTTTTGTCCACCATCTTGATATCCTGTTTTTGACACGTGTGTAAGGCAACGTAACATTGTACTTCTTTCGCGGATTAATACTTCCGTCTGATGCTGTTTAGTGACATTTTGAGATGCTCAGTTAACATTCTCGGAATGTATAGATGCTGCATTGTGCAATTAAAAAAAAAGATTTTTTTTTTTTCTAAAAATATTATGAACTGGCAACCAAGAAATATTATTATTAAAAGCACTGCAAGTAAAATGATCTTGCATTTTACCATGGGTTTGCCATGTCTGTAACACCTGTGTGTAAATATCACTTAATGCTAGGTCAGGCTACATTATGGAATGTTCCATGTAACCTTTGCAAGTTTCATATCAGTCAACATGATCATAGCTTTTAGTCATGTGCCGTTACCTGGACTGGTTTTCCTTGTTCCCACACAAGGGCCTCTGAGTTTGAGTTCCACCGCAGTCTGACTTCACGACCTTTCCATGCTTTTGGGACCTTGACCTCGACCTTGAACCAGTGGGTGGCCCACCTGGGGAACAGAAGCAAAAGATTAGGCAAAAAATTGTGAAAATACTCACTTTAATAAACCCATTAACTGTACTTATGAAAAATTTTATGAGTGACAAAACTCATTTCCGTTTTCCAATTCCTCTAAAATCTTGAAACTCATTAGTAAACTATATTTACGGTATGTTTTACTGGTTGTCATATATTTGAAGTATGACTTAAATGTTTAACTGTCGCTTCTGAAGAACTTCATTTAAATCTTGTTCTGGGCGAATGGAGTTTAATGCTTGGGGGTTAAGTGTCATCCCAGGTTAGCCTTTGCAGTCTGTAGAAGCTAATTAGGGACGACACTTTCCCCATAAATTTGATTTTTGCTAAGAGGAGACTTCCTTATTATAACAAATAACATAAAAGCAGAAAGTGAAGTCCCTGATTAGGCTGAGCAGTAAGCTTTATGCACTTGCATTAAGCCCCATTTTCCCAGTAAAAGGCTCATTTACAATCGGTTTGCCAGGTATTGATACACATGCTTTAAGTATTGTTTTGCACAGGCTAATTGTAGACGATAATTCTGATTAATGCCATTTCTGTTTGAAGCATTTCTTCCCAAACAATAACCCCACGGTGAGTGTAACTACCACTCAGCTGACTTGAAAACCTTTTGGTCATTTTATCCCATCCAAAATGCATTCCCAAGCAAAATGATGAAAAATATAAAGTTTGAAAAATATCCAAGTTTACTCAGCTTTAAACAGTCTATACATCTTATGCAAAATTTCAGAATGTATTATGAATTTTACGTTAGGGGGATGGCATGTTGTAAATTTGAATGAAATCTGACAAGCCATTCTTTAGATACAAACTTACAAAAAAACGTGACAAATGTCAGTCTAGAGTTAACAAAATCGGCCAATTGGGTAATTGCATTTGAAGGAATACATTTTAAAGTTTGAATGAAATCCCTAAACCCGTTCCTGACAAACTAGCTTACAAGTAAAACAAAAACCTAGCCCAGAGGTTGACGTCTGGGCTAGTCAAATAGCTTGAGCATAAACCTATAGCTCCTTACACATGTGGTTTTTTGTTGTCTAATTTGGCCCAATTTCCAATCTAAAATACGATATATTTGTCCAAAATTACAGCCTAAATTTCTAATTGGAGGTTTCACAAAAATAAAAATAGATAATCTTGTTTTTATAAATTATAACATTTAGGTCATTTCCCTCATCAGCTCTAATAGTTGAGCCTGAGCAATTGTAATATGCAAATATAATATTAGAAACATTTTTCTTTTCAATTTTAAAGTAGCGCAATGTCGGGTAATTCCGACAGTCGTCTAATTTCGACACTTTTCACAGTATTTATCAGACCAGTCTTAAATCATCATCATCCCGTATGATTTCGTTGTAAAATGTGACGTAGTTGGTGTTGTGACGTCACCAGATAACATCTCTCTATCAAACGTCTCGCTAATTGCATGTAAGTGAGTCATTTAAAATACGTACATTGTATTACTTAGAGAATTTTTATAGCGTTATGAGCTTCGCTAAGGGAGGTTACATAATTGTCAATTACGTCCCTTCAGGATTTCGCTGTATTTCTGGTATTTGTACAAGTTCTAGTATAAAATTTGTTTCACTTGACCTGTATTTGTGTTTGAATAGTGCAAATCGTTTGTTAAACTATGATTTGTGGGGTGTCGAAATTATCCTCCGATTTTATACGATGGTGGGTAATTCCGACACTCCAAATGTTTTCAAGCATTCCCAGCGCATATGGAAAGATAGATTCGTTGAATAGAATTACTCTTTAAATAGTTGACGCAGCTTATTGAATATTATATTTAGCTCTCTCTATATCTTTTCAAGCAGATTGTATAAAATTAGAGCTGTTTAAAGATTGTGAAGGTTATTGATTAATGAAAATGTATTTTTTTTTACTTAATTATATCGTTAATTGGATCACCTGTGATCACCTCGGATGCTGCGCAACCACCGTAAACACCTGTCTGCGAGGGTCATTCACGCGTTTTAAATGTACATGTACAAAAGAAAATCATATACATGTGTACTACATGTAAATGTTATATGTATGTGCACACGTATGCACTTCAATTTGTACAGTACATAACGTCGGAAACGTAAATAAAGCGTTTAGATGATCAATACTATTAACTCTTAATGGCAATGCCAAATATTTCGCGAGATATTTCAACTTTAGTTGAAATTCACAACGAAACTTTAAATGGAAATCAAATGATCACAATGTTGTACCCGCTACGAAATTTGTATTTACAAATAAATACACCCACTCCAATTTTCGCGCGCTTTTTATCAGGACAAAGAAATTCATTTATTTTATCTAGAAGTTGCTAACCGAAAATAGCTGTACCCGGCGCGTGCAAACCGTGTAAGATGATTTTCGCAGGTTGGAATACAACTGTATTGTTTAGGGGCTTACTGTATATTGAGTCAAGTGGGAGCACAATACGAACTCTAAATGCAATTTATTTATAATTCTCTGATTTGCAAATTAACACTAGTTTAGTATAATCCTATTTATTAAAGCTCCACTGCATGGAAAGCCTACGACTTATTATAACACTCTCTCCTGATCGCTAGGCGGACATCACATCCACTAAACCACCACAACCTTATTAACAATCGATTGGTCATTTTCGGCTCGGGTACTACTTACATATACCCCGGGTACGCTTAAGTATACTTACATGTACCCCGGGTACGGTAAATATACTAAAATCTACCCGGGAATTTTTACGCTAAATCGGTCGTCGTCGGCTATTTTTTTTAGATTAATTATGTTCATATTTATGTCAATTTTCTGTTAAATTGCCTCTATATTATCGGAACCCATACTCAAAAAGCATGTTGATGCAGTTTTTAAAAACAAATAATAGAAGTTTGTTTCGTAATAACGGTAATCGGTAGCGCGTTTTACGACATCTGATTTAGGGCGGGAATAAAACACGGGTACATTCTAATTTCGACCGGGTACGTTTTAGTATATTTACCGTACCCGGGGTACATGTAAGTATACTTCAATGTACCCGGGGTAAATGTTAGCAGTACCCGAGCCGACAATGAACAATCGAGCCTAATTAACACTAGACATTAAAGAGATCGTGAAATTCTATTAATTGAGACATACAATGTAAATAACTGATTAAAACAGTTGTTGAAAATTAATACAAAGACAAGTGTCGAAATTAGCCGCTGACTGTCGAAATTAGCCGCTTACTGTCGAAATTACACTCCGCCGCATTTAGTTAAATCGCTTGAAGTTTTGAATTATGCCGGCAACGATAATAACGTTCGTTAGCAAATATCAACAAGTCAAAACGGTGTTTTTCATTAAGTTTGGGCACTTGGGGGGTAATTTCGACACATCAGGACTAAATCAAATTTTACTCTTAAGGTGTCGAAATTACCCGACTTTGCTCTAGTTTAGCAACAACAAAAACTGAAACACTTATTTTTGAATTTTAGTAAAAACAAAACCAATGATTTTTCCCAATGCAAAAAGTCCGGCCCAAATGAAAAAAAAAAGCAAATTCGTTGAATTGATATCCCCTGCCAATATGCTTCTGGACACAAAAGTGTTATATTTGACACTAAAAAAGCATTTTTTCAAGATACAAAGGGCCATAACTCCGTTATTAACAGATGGTGTAAAATGCCATTTGGCGTGCGTTATCTTCTTATATATATATACTCATACCAAGTTTCATTGAAATCTGCCAAAGCACTTCAAAGATATGGCTCCGGACACACACAAAAAGCATTATTTCAAAATAATAAGGGCCATAACTCCATTATTAACGAAAAGTGTACAATGCCATTCGGCGTGCATCATCCTGTTATCCATATATCTATAATCATACCAAGTTTCAATGAAATCCACCAAAGCACTTCCAAGATATGGCTCCGGACGGACGGACGGAAAGACAAACAGACGGATGGACAACGCCAAAACAATATCCCTCCGCCTATGGCGGGGGATAATAACTGGGACTAAAAACAGGTTTCAACAAGACAATAAGATCTTACGTGGGTCCGAATGCCTGCCCCACCTTGGCCTCAGTGTATGTCTGTTTTACTGCCTCCTCATACGGGGTGTACCTGTCTGTTGGGGCTGCCCAGTGGTGTATGGACTCCACGGCAGTCTTCTCTGGGTACAGTCTGAATTACAATGTTATTACTGTAAGTCGTGTTCTGAGAAAACTGGGCATAATGCATGTGCGTAAAGTGTCGTCCCAGATTAGCCTGTGCAATTAGCACAGGCTAATCTGAAACGACACTTTCCGCCTAAATTGGATTTTTGCTAAGATGAGACTTCATTTAAACGAAAAATGTAATAAAAGCAGAAAGTGTCTTCCCTGATTAGCCTGTTCGGACTGGCTAATCTGGGACGAAACTTTACACACATGCATTATGCCCAGTTTTCTCAGAACACGACTCACTGTTATCACTTATACAGTATGTTTATTCAATATGTTGGTCAAATCTAAAGAAGTATTATTATTGTCTTCAATCAAATTTGGAATTTGTCTGTCTCTTCAAAACTTGATAAAAATAGAAAATAAACTACTTGAATTTTCATCAAAAGTTGTTGTTGAAAAGCTCAATGGACCATCACAATTTCATTGGTTACAATTTTCAACCATGAAACAGGTGAGAATTGCAAAGATGTGTAGTATGAAGTCATAATGGTTGAGATGCAATGCAAGCTATGATAAAGCTCCATTTATGTGCAAAAAAAATGTTAAGATACATACTTTTTTATTTAATGAAATTCAGATTTTAAATCCCTGCCTAAAAATACTAAATGCTTTATATTTATCTTCAGTCAGAACAATAGATAACCTTCCCAAAAGATTGACGTCTGTGAAGTACAACTTGGAGATGAACTTCTCAGCCCTCTCAAGGGATGTCCTCTTGTGCTTCAATACACCGGTCTCCATGAAGAAGTTGGCTGAAAAACATTCAAATCAAAGTAGCGGAAAACAGATGTTCTACTTTAAGTAACAGTCACCTTGATCCAACTGGTCTCAAATGCAAACTCAAACTGCGTACCTTTTTCAAAGCAAAATTCAAACTTTCATTTCTTGACAATATATTTATTTGACACAGTGACCAAGTTTTTTTACAATTACTGGCACAGTATTGACCTGCAACAAGATATCATTTAGAGAAATGTTGTGACAAAGTTTCTTTAGATTGGGCAATACATGTGACCTTTACAGTTTTTACAAGGTAAACATTGTAACCGACAATGCATGACTGATAATGCATGATGGACAAACACTCACCAGGAGCACAACAAAATACCCATACTTACATGTCTGTTCTTGCAGTGGGGTATCAGTTTTAACATCATCATTGTTATTATCTTTTTCACTAGCCTTGTTTCTATCATCATGAGACTCCTGGTTGGCAGATGTCTGGAAAGACCAAGCATCTAATCAATCCCTATTATCAATAGCTTTACATGTTCATGCAGAGCAAAAGAAATCAATTGAGTCTCTTTAATGATAAACTGGGCTTCATGCATGTGTGTAAAGTGTCATCCCAGATCAGCAAGTGCAGTCCACACAGGCTTATCAGAGCCAACACTTTAATACAACAAGAGATGTGTTTGTCAGAAACACAATGCCCCCTACTGTGCCGCTTTGAATTAAAAAAAATTATATATTATATCCCTTTAAAAAATATTACTTCCCTTGTGAAAATGTTCTGTACCTGCCAAATGATATAAAATAGAAATTATCTCCCTTTAAAGCTTGTTACTTCCCTTGGATTTTGTTTTTTGACCTTTGACCTTGAAGGATGACCTTGATTTTTCACCACTCAAAATGTGCAGTTACATGAGATACACATGCATGCCAAATATCAAGTTGCTATCCTCAATATTGCAAAAGTTATGGCCAATATTAAAGTTTTCGGACGGACAGACGCACAGACGGACTGACAGTTCCATTGCTATATGCCACCCTACCATTTTTAAAAGGAATTCTCTCTTTTACGAAAATCCAATTTAGGTGGTAAGTAAAGTCACTAATTAGCTTACACATGCATTTATCCCAGTGTTCCCAGAACATGGCCATATATGTTGACATGGAGCCAAGGAAATGAAACATTTACAAAAAGTGACGGAGCAGCAATTTATGTTTACAACAGACAAGCAAATTATATTTATAGAAGAAACTGACAATCATTAAGTATAACATAGAGACACCAGCAAGTCAGGAATTTTGTATGACTACCAGACATGGCGAAAGCCCGGTGGCCTGTCAGACATTGCTGACAAACAATTAAAAAGGCTGACGGTGAAATGCTAGATCGTCAGGCTTACTGTACGGTAATTTTTTTGCTTTGAAAAATTGTAACCTACTTTCAGTTTTCACAACATTATTTCATGGTTACCGGATTATGATATTTCCTAATATAAAGTTCATTTTCGTCAAATGTCCTTTGTGAAACTACGTGTATATTATTGCAAATTATAAACCAGTCTGAATTTTCTTACGCTTCCGGCAATATTCGCCATGAGTCACAATATTAAGAATTACAGAAAGAAATTAAAGCCTAGTGGAATCAAAAGCAAATTGTTAAGCGATTTCGACTTCATAAAAAGTTTGGCGTCTGTTTCTTCCACCCATTCCCCTCAGTACACTGAACACAAAATGTTGAAGATGACAGTAGCCAAATGCAGATTGAAGACGAACATGACGAAGCTATTTGGAAAAGTCCTACAACGCCATTCTTGATATATTTAAAACAGATAAAAACAGTGAACACTGTCTCACTCTGTAACAATCTTTTAGAATTTACTTTGCAATGTCAGTCCGTAATAAAACAATTAAAATTGAAGCCTGTGAAATCAACAACTGGCCTGTGAATTATTTCTACTTGTAGTCCAGTCAAGCCTGTAAATAGTGATGGTATTTCGCCATGTCTGGATTACTTGAGAACCCAAAATGGTACAAACAAGTCTATTAACGGGAGCAGCAAAAACCCATACCTGTCTTGGTCTGGGTGGAGCCTTGCCTCCAGTACTTTTACGAGCACTCTGCTTTGTTCTTGGCATTGTTAGAGCTGTAAGACAGAATAAACCATGTTCTGGGAAAACTGGGCTTAATGCAAGCGCATAACGTGTCATCCCAGATTAATATGTGCAGGTCGCACAGGACAGTGCGTACTTCACATGCTAATCTGTAATAACACTTTCTGCTTTTATGGATGTTTTCATATAAAGGGAGCCTTTTCTAAATGCAAATTCATTTAAGGCATAAATTGTCATCCCTGATTAGCCAGTGCAGACTGAACAGGCTAATTGGTGACCACACTTTATGCACATGCATTAAGCCCAGTATTCCCAGAACAAAGCTCAAATGTTTGTGACTCCTACTAGGTTGGCTTGTCTACCTTCAGTATATTGGTAACAGAACAAAGCTCAAATGTTTGTGACTCCTACTAGGTTGGCTTGTCTACCGTCAGTATATTGGTAAAACCATTGACAGAGCATAAAATAACAAGAGATTGCCAAGCAATATCATCCCCTACAGGTGAAACTCCAGCATTGTCAGTAAAAAAAGTATTATTATTTTTTATTTGTTGCCATAGCAACCAGAAGTTTTGACGTAGGAACAAAATGAAATGACGTGCATAATCTCCATATTGCCATCTATCCATGTTTCAACTTTCATGAAAAAATATGAAGAACTTTTAAAGTTATCGCAGGATCCAGAAAAATGTGACGGACTGAAAGACAGACTGACAGACAGACGGAGTGCAAACCATAAGTCCCCTCCGGTTTCACGGGTAGGGGACAATTACTCCGTATATTCTAAATTATGGACTTAGCAGCCCGGTTAATAGAGTTTTTTAATACAATGCTTTAATAACACATAAGCTTTATACATGTATTTATATATTATATAAGTATTAACAAAAATTATTCCATCATGTAGAAAGCAGTCAGTAAAAAAAGTTTTTGATTTCAAGGCGAAATGAGTAAGTTAATATTGTTAATATCAGGAAATTTTTGTTCATAGAACTGTTTTAACATGCTCTTTCTTCACATTTTATTTGTTCAACATATGTTGTAAAAGACATATACATTTTGTTATCATTTGAAGTGGTTAATTTTTTGTATTGTGAAAATGAGTAAAATAGAGTTGAACAAGAGTGCCAAACTGTCACAAGATACGCCCGTTTGAAGGTTTTGGACAACTTGATAACTTTACCATGACCCATATTTGAACCTGACCTACATATCATCTAGACACAACTTCTGACCAAATTTGGTGAAGATCGGATGAAAACTATTTCAATTAGAGAGCGGACACCATGCTAAATGCTTGAAATGCACAAAGTGACCCCGTGACCTAGTTTTTGACCCGGCATGACCCATATTTGAACTTGACCTAGATATCATTTGGACACAACTTCTGACCAAATTTGGTGAAGATCGGATGAAATTACTTTAAATAGATAGTGTACACCATGCTAAATGCTTGAAATGCACTAAGTGACACCGTGACCTTGTTTTTGACCAGGCATGACCCATATGAAATGCACTAAGTGACACCGTGACCTAGTTTTTGACCAGGCATGACCCATATTCGAACTGGACCTATATATTGTCTAGATACAACTTCTGACCAAGTTTGGTGAAGATCGGATGAAAACTACTTCAACTAGAGCTTTGTCACAGACATGACGAATACCCCCACCTGCCGCATTGACACAGAATATTTTGCATGTTGTCTTCACAAAAAAACAGCAGACACCATGCTCAATGTTAAAAACGCACTAAGTGACCCTGTGACCTAGTTTTTGACCCGGCATGGCCCATGTTCAAACTTAATCTACACATCATTTACATGTAGATACAACTTCTGACCAAGTTTGGTGAAGCTCTGATGAAAACTACTTGAATTAGAGAGCGGACAACATGCTCAATGTTTAAAATGCACTAAGTGACCCCGTGACCTAGTTTTTGACCCGGCATGACCCATATTCGAACTTGACCTAAACATCATCTAGATAAAACATCTGACCAAGTTTGGTGAAGATCAGATGAAAACAACTTGAAATACAGAGTGGGCACTTATTAGGGACCGACAGTCACTGACCGACCAACAGACAAGCTCACTCCTATATACTCCCCCAAACTTCGTTTGTGGGGGTATAATTAGAGAGCAGACACCATGCTAAATCCTTGAAGTGCACTAAGTGAACCTATGACCTAGTTTTTGACCCGGCATGACCCATATTTGAACTTGACCTAAATATTGTCTAGATACAACTAATGATTGAATGTTTACATTTTACTTTTTTAAAATATTATTCAAATATTTTTTTCCAAATATTATTATAGTATGCTCAAACTTTATTTGAAGAAAATAGCTGGGAACATATATACCAAGTGCATCTAACTTTATGTTTGTCAATTTTGATCCAGATTTAGTCATGACGACTCATGAGGTGCATGATCCTTGCAAGAGACTCTCTGACTCATCATGTCTTGTAGTAAATATGCCTGCATAGTTATTTCAAAATTTGTGTACACTCAAACCCAGTTGTCTTGCGAGTCGGTTTGTCTCACAGAATTTCATCAACGCCCTATGGATTTTCTTCATAAATTAACCTGCCTGATCAACTTGTCGAATCTGGCAGAAAACATCTCTGGCTGCAAGTATGAATCAATTTTGGTAAGTAAGTACAGGGAATTTTTTTTTACAAATAGGGAAAATTGTGCACGAAAAACCCTGAAATTGGAAAATTCGCATTGTGAAGTCTTCATATTGTAAAATTGGTGTATTTTTTGCTCCCAAAAACTTTAAAATTGATAACTAAATGTTGTCAAGTTGTCAATATTATGTATACTTAAGTTCAAGCCATAGAGCTGCATTATATATAGTAAAACTAACCAAATGTTGTATTTTATTTACAGAAAAAAAAAAAATATATATTTTAAATACCTTTAATAGGGAAATTTTTAGACAGCAATTGGGAAATTTGTAGTTTATTCATAAATAGGAAAGTACCGTTATCCGGTTCTTTATAATTAAGGAAAAAAATCGCTAAAATACCCCAAACTCTGGTAAACATCATTAAAAACCACAAAAATGTAAAAATCCATGATCTTAAAATGCAATGTCCCTTTCAACTTTTCAAATTTTGAGTTTGTCTGCTTGCAGGTGCTTAGGTCAGACACTGTCAATATTATTTCTTTTTTTGAAGGGGTCAAACACCACTCTTTTTAAAAAATAATTTTTATAGTTCAGGCTCTATGAACACTTCAATGTTAAGTTAATAGATTTGAGGGCTAAACTGAGAAGAAACTCAAATTATTTTTTTTCAGATTAGAGATTCATAGGAAGAAGCCTTACAATAAGGACAACTTCAAGAGAGCATTTGATGCTTCCCTTGGAGGAATGTCCGTTTACAGAGCCTCAATAGTGTACAATGTCCCCGAGTCAACCTTAACCGACTTAACAACGCAAATGTTGACATTTACTGCAATCATGGAGCAGAGAGACCCTTAACCTGCGAAGAAGAGAGAAAGTTGGCTGACCATATTGTTTTTATGGCCAATATAGGCTATGGTTATTCTGTGTGAGATGCAAGGCTGCAGACTATGCACGGTCTCTAGGGAAGAATGTAAGGGCAAAGGGGAACTAAGCAGAGACTCGTTCTATGGGTTTATGCAGCATTGGGCTCAACTACAGCTGTTAAGCCTTAGAAGCTAGGTTTGCAGCCATCAAAGATGGTATGTAGGATACGATTGACCGGTACATTGGGGAGCTAGGCAACATTCTGCAGCACAATGGTCTACTTGATGCTCCAGAGCTGATATGGAATGTTGACATGACCAGATTCTCCACACAGCATTCACCTCTCAAAATAGTATGTGCTAAAGATGCAAAGCCCAAGCAGTGACCTCTCCTTGGTCTCAAACAGTCACTAAGATTGGGAGTATAAATGCTCTTAGCATCCATGCCCCACTTTTTTTATATTTTGCCAGGAAAGAGGTGGCAAGGCAGCTTCATAGAATATGCGGTTGCAGGGTCTGAGGGGAAAATGTCATAGGTCGGATTAATCAGGGCATATTTGAAGAGTATATGACGAGCCATTTAGCCCAGTATGCAGCTTCGAATGCAAACATGGATGACAACCCAGTCACATTAATACTCTATGATGGACATAAAGAGTTATCTCTCCCTGACACTGACCACATTAGCATTGGAAAGAAATATTATTTTGTTTGTTCTTCCCCTACACTCCCGCCACCTCACACAGCCCTTGGACATTGGGGTGTTTGGACCTATGAAGGCGTTCTACAATAGGGAAAGTCAGGCCTTCATGCATTCGAACCCAGGAATGTCCATTATTACAAGAGACATTGCTAGGCTCACTGCTAAGCCCTTCACCAAGACATTTCGCACAGAAAACATTTCATCAGCCTTCTGAAAGTCTGGCATGTACCGATTCTGTGCTAGCACCATGACTGATGTCCAGACAGCCCCAGCATCTATAAACCCCAATATGAACATTGATGAGAGCAACCTGGTCTCTAAGATGGTGTCAGCACCAAGGACTGAAACCAGCACTGCAACATTAGTTTTAAACACTAGAAAATTACACAAGACGTGCAGCGTCCTTAGAAGAAATTTTTCCTGCCAGTCTAGATGGTCGGGAATACTGATTTGCTGCGACGACAACAAGTAAAGACGGACTGCAAGGCCCAAAAGGTGATAAGAACAGCTTAGGCCAAACAAAAACAGCAGGCTCAACAGCTGTCAATATCTAGAATGTTCGCAAAATTGGAGAGGCCACTACCATTGATTCAGGTTCAAAGTCAAATCTTGAAAGTGACACAGATAGTGATGACGTTTGCTGTGTGTGCCAAAACAGTAGTCCACCTGAATTGAGGATGTTTCCATTTGTCGGCCAGTAGAGCTCATGTCATGGCGTGGTTTCCGTCGTCCGTCCGTGCGTGCCTTAGACTTGTTCTTGTTTATGCAATTAAGTCCACAGTTTTCATTCAATTCTTTTCAAACTTAATCAGTGTCTTTATATAAATGAGGACTCGAACCCTATTGAAAATGGGTTACATCTGAGTAAAAAGTCCAGAATTATCTCCCCTTGAATTTGAGAAAATTGTGAAATAAGGCTTGTTTATGCAATAAAGTCCACTTTTTTTATCCAACCATTTCCCAACTTGCACAGTGTCTTTATCTGAATGATGAGTCAAACCCTATTGAAAATGAGCAATATCGGAGTTATAAGTCCAGAATTATCTCCCCTTAAATTTGAGAAAAAAATGAAAATTCAGTTTTTTTATGTGATAAAGTCCATAATTTTCATCCAATCCTTGGCAAACTTGCACAGTGTCTGTTTATCAATGAGGACTCGAACCCTTTTTTAAAAAGAGCAATATCGAAGCAATAAGTCCAAAATGACTTCCCCTTAAAGGGATCTTTTCACGCTTTGGTAAATTGACAAAATTGAAAAAATTTGTTTCAGATTCGTAAGTTTTCGTTTTAGTTATGATATTTGTGAGGAAACAGTAATACTGAACATTAACCATGCTCTAATATAGCCATTATATGCATCTTTTGACGATTTTAAAACCTAAAAAATATAAAGCGTTGCAACGCGAAACGATTGAATAATTTGGAGAGTTCTGTTTTTGTCGTTAAATTTTGTGAAACTACGAAGATTGCTTATATATTGTATAAAATATGTCAAGAATGTGTACTCGGCGGAATAGCTCAGTAGGCTAAAGCGTTTTTACTTCAGGACTCTGGCAGGACACCAGGGGTCACTGGTTCGAAACCTGCTCCGGGCAATGTTCTTTTCCTTTTTTAAATTTTTTTCTTGATTTTTTACTGGAGCTTTTACGATCCAATGTTTACATTTATCAATATAAAGCATTTAATGAATAAGTTTAAAAAATGCCAAAATCTGTGAAAAGGCCCCTTTAAATATGAGACAATTTTGAAATCCTGCTTGTTTACGCAATTAATTCCACAGTTTTCATCCAATTATTTCCAAACTTGCACAGTATCTTTATATCAATGAGGACTTGAACACTATTGAATATGATCAGCAGGGGGTTTTATCTGATTTTGGGGAAAGGGCCTGGCCTTTTTTGAGGGGAAAAAAATCGCACAAAACGTTGAATTTTGGGGGAAAAAAATCTGCGAAAAGCCGGATTTTGAGGAAAATAAGGAAAGTCTAAAATAATCAATTTAACATATTTTACTGTTTTTAAAACAAATTCAAGGCAACAGATAATTTAATTATGATATATTATTCTAGTTTCTACAGTGGATCAGGTTAACTTATATATAAAAAGGTAAAAAAAAATAATATTTTTTATTTTTTTGGAGGGGAAAATGAAATCTAGGGGAAAATTTACCACCTGAGGGGAAAAAAATCCGAGGGAAAAGGGCCGAATTTCGGCGGGTCCCAAAGAAGAAAAAAACAACTGATCAGTATCGGAGAAATAAGTACACAACAAGAGCCGTTTGTAAAACATGCATGCCCCCCATATGGGCTCTCCGTTGTAGTGACAGCAATTGTGTGAATATGTTTTTTGTCACTGTGACCTTGACCTTTGACCTAGTGACCTGAAAATCAATAGGGGTAATCTGCCAGTCATGATCGATGTACCTATGAAGTTTCATGATCCTAGCCATAAGCGTTCTTGAGTTATCATCCGGAAACCGTTTTACTATTTCGGGTCACCGTGACCTTGACCTTTGACCTAATGACCTGAAAATCAATAGGGGTCATCTGCGAGTCATGATCAATCTACCTATAAAGTTTCATGATCCTAGGCCCAAGCGTTCTTGAGTTATCATCCGGAAACCAACTGGTGGACGGACCGACCGACAGACAGACATGTGCAAAGCAATATACCCCCTCTTCTTCGAAGGGGGGCATAATAAATAATAGTAAATAATCTCCCCTTGAATTTGAGAAAATTCTCCTTGTTTGCGCGATTAAGTACACATCTTCCATCTTATTCTTTCCAAACGTGCACAGTGTTTATAGCAGTAGAGCGATTTAGGCCCTCATGGTCCTCTTGTTTTTTAAATGGGGTAAATGTAGTGTGTGTGCGCATTGGGTACATCTAGGTTACTGCTACGTTTCTTGAGGTGGGATATAGACAAAGAAGGAAAACTTTCCACCATTGTTTTGGTCCTTCCCCGGTTGAACGGCAGTAACGCTCCAAATATTACCAATATAAAAGTAGCTTAATATTTGAGAACATCAACAAGTTGGACTACAGTGAGATAGACATGCTATGTCTATATGCTTGAAGTCGAAATAGATAATTATGCTCCTTACAAAGTAATCAGTTTTCGTAGGCTGTAACAAGAATAGCTTTTTTGTTATGAAAATGAAAACACATTATTTAAAACAAGTGCTCTTCAAATACCCGGTAAGTCAAAACTGTGTCTATATTGAGAACGTGTACATTTAATAAAATAACGTGTTATGTGTAACCTATACAGTATGTTGTGTGTAGCCCTTTAACTATTCATTTCGGCAGTTAAAATAATTCTCTTCACAATCTGATACAGATTAAACCTTAATTTTCGTCATCCTTAAACATCGGTCAATGCTTAAGTGTTCACAACATGAAATGACAACGCTAATATAGCTTTAATTATCTATGTTTAATCCTACTTTGCACAGCAGATGTTCTTTACTAAAAAAATCATCTCATCATAATCGCACAAAGTATAGGTCATTTTCCACTATTTTTTTCCCCTACCGGTTTCAACGGAGGGGACCTATGGTTTGCGCTCTGTGAGTCTGTCGGTCTGTCTGTCACACTTTTCTGGATCCTGCGATAACTTTAAAATTTCCTCATATTTTTTTCATGAAACATGGATAGATGGCAATATGGACATTATGCATGTCATTTGAACTCATTTCATTTTGTTCCTATGTCAAAAATTATGGTTGCTATGGCGACGAATAGACTAGAAATACTGCTGAAAATGGTGGTTTTCTGGATCCTGGGATAACTTTTAAAGTTCTTCATATTTTTTTATGAAACTTGAAACATGGATAGATGGCAATATGGACATAATGCACGTCATTTCATTTTGTTCCTACGTCAAAAATTCTGGTTGCTATGGCAACAAAATAAAACAAGAAACCGTCTGAGACGGGTGATGCTCCCCAAAGTGTTTTTTTGTCACAATATTGCACTATATATTCAGATAAAAGGAAACGTCTTGAGGGCACAGTAGTTGGGGGGATAATATTTTTTTTATAGAAAATTTCAAAGGGCCATAACTCTGTGAAAAATCATCCGACCAGAACCCGCTGATAATATGCACATCTCCTCTTGGTAGTGAAGCTTTCCATAAAGTTTCATTGAATTCCGGTCATTAGTTGCTGAGAAATAGCCCGGACAAAATTGTGCACAGACGGACAGACGAAGCGGCGACTATATGCTCCCCCCAAAATAAATTTTGGGGGAGCATAAAAAAATCTGACAATAGTGGAATTTCTGACAATGGTGGAGCCGGTAGGGGACATATATTGCTTGGCAATAGTCTTGTTCTAACTGGAATGGTGTGCGTCAGTAAAAGATCCAGCACGTGTTTAAATAACAGGATTTATATACATGAATATGTGTATGCACATTAATTTTATTTTCCAAATGACCTTGCACATTTATCGTGTGAAATAAGCATATGTACTAATCTTAAAAAAACATGGAAAGAGGAAGATTTTACATTCAATATATTGTAATGTTTCATTTTACAGAATGTAGATTTTGTCACATGATCATGTTGGCCATGACTTACACAAAAGTTTTAAGTTAAAAATTAGTCTTAACAAGGGCTGTTTGTAAAACATGCATGCCCCCCGTATGGGCTGTCAGTTGTAGTGGCAGCCATTGTGTTAATACGTTTTTTGTCACTGTGACCTTGACCTTTGACCTAGTGACCTGAAAATCAATAGGGGTCATCTGCCAGTCATGATCAATGTACCTATACAGTTTCATGATCCTAGGCCTAATTATTCTGAGTTATAATCCGGAAACCATTTTACTGTTTCGAGTCACTGTAACCTTGACATTTGACCTAGTGACTTGAAAATCAATAGGGGTCATCTGCCAGTCATGATCAATGTACCTATAAAGTTTCATGATCCTAGGCGTAAGCATTCTTTAGTTATCATCCAGAAACCATTTTACTGTTTCGAGTCACTGTGACCTTGACCTTTGACCTAGTGACCTGAAAATCAATAGGGGCCACCTGCCAGTCACGATCAATGTACCTACGAAGTTTGATGATCCTAGGCTAAAGCATTCTCGAGTTATCATCCAGAAACCATTTTACTGTTTCGAGTCACCGTGACCTTGACCTTTGACCTAGTGACCTGAAAATCAATAGGGGTCATCTGCCAGTCATGATTAATGTACCTATGAAGTTTCATGATCCTAGGCGTAAGCATTCTTGAGTTATCATCCAGAAACCATTTTACTATTTCGAGTCACTGTGACCTTGACCTTTGACCTAGTGACCTGAAAATCAAGAGGGGTCATCCGCCAGTCATGATCAATGTACCTATGAAGTTTCATGATCCTAGGCGTAAGCATTCTTGAGTTATCATCCGGAAACCATTTTACTCTTTCGAGTGGATGTGACCTTGACCTTTTACCTAGTGACCTGAAAATCAATAGGGGTCATCTGCCAGTCATGATCAATGTACCTATGAAGTTTCATGATCCTAGGCGTAAGCGTTCTTGAGTTATCATCCGGAAACCATTTTACTGTTTCGAGTCACTGTGACCTTGACCTTTGACCTAGTGACCTGAAAATCAATAGGGGCCACCTGCCAGTCATGATCAATGTACCTATGAAGTTTCATGATCCTAGGCCTAAGCGTTCTTGAGTTATCATCCGGAAACCATCTGGTGGATGGACAGACCGACCGACCTACCGACATGTGCAAAACAATATACCCCCTCTTCTTTGAAGGGGGGCATAAAAATATAAAAACCACAATTTAAGTCAGCTAATTAAGCATATGGTTGGACATCAGTACTCAGACACTCTATCCTGGTTGTGCACACTCTATCACGGTTGTACACACTCTGTTATGGTTGTGCACAGTTAATTTTGTAGACTTGTAAGTACCTTCAAATTTGTTGTATACAATTTTTCAGTTTTTGATGAGTAGCTCTTCATAAAAATATAATAATATACAAACATAAGTGGTTTAAGAACTGATTCTCTCAATGCACAACTTGATGAGTTTTGCTTGCAATATGTATCTCTTGATTTCATATATATATCTATATATATATATATATATTGTTAAGCAGCATCATTTATTCATTTTATTTTAATTTTAAAGTTCTACTGCTGAAGTTACAGATGTCAGTACATTAAGAAGTGCAAAACCGTGTGAAATGGAGAAAATAACGAGAAAACAGTTTTATGATTGTTTACTGGTTTCCATCAGCACACTGATTACAATAACAAACGTGTATATCATTAACAACATTTAATAAATCTGCGTATATTAAAGATTGACACTTAAACTGTAACTCCCTCTGCCTCACTAAACAATAAAAAAGAATAAAAGCGTTTGTATTTTCTTACAGATAAAATTTTCAAATCATGATATTTTGCATCTTATATCAAATATAAATAAAATATATTTATCTGCTTACACCATTTTTTGAAGATGCATTATAATAGTTTATCTTTTATATAATGTATTAAAATCTACAACAAGAGGACCAAAGACCCTAAGGCGCTAACCTGAGACAGACATTAACTAAATAGTTCTGGGCTGGTATTGTTTCACTACAGCCATAGGCGAATCCAAGGGGGGGGGGGGGGGGGGGGGGGGGCGGATGCGGCATACGCCCCCCCAGTATATACATCCGTATAACATATAAACTATGCACTTTTTTGGCATTATAAGATGGTACTTTGATGAAAGTGCATAAGGCGTATCATGCTCCAGAAGTGGTTGTCAAAGCCTTCAAAATGACTAAAATCATGGAGCTTACGGAGGGCTTCGCCCCCCTGGACCCCCTCTGGACCCCCTAGCAGGGCTTTGCCCTGCACCCACCAAGTGGTTGCTACCCCAGCAAATCTTTCAATATCCAGCACCTCCAAACCAAAAATCCTGGGACCGCCACTGCTACAGCCATATAAGAAAAACTGCAACCACATGTCCAGCAGCTATTTTTCAATTGACTGGAACCATTTTTTAACTCAACTCATAGGTCATTAGCACAAATTCTCTGAGCAATCGTCATTTTGATTGGACAAAAAGGTGCCTTCTAAAGAGTTCACAAAGTTCAATACAAGAGGCCCATGAGGGCCTGAATCGCTCTACTGCTATAAACACTGTGCAAGTTTGAAAGAATTAGATGGAAACTGTGTACTTAATCACGCAAACAAGGAGAATTTTCTCAAATTCAAGGGGAGATTATTGTGTACTTATTTCTCCAATACTGCTCATATTCAATAGGGTTCAAGTCCTCATTGATATAAAGATACTGTGCAAATTTGGAAAAATTTGGATGAAAACTGTGGAATTAATTGCGTAAACAAGCAGGATTTCAAAATTGTCTCATATTCAAGGGGAAGTCATTCTGGATTTATTGCTTTGATATTGCTCTTTTTACAAAAGGGTTGAGTCCTCCTACAAAAACACAGTGCAAGTTTGCCAAGAATTGGATGAAAATTATGGACTTTATCACATAAAAAAACTGAATTTTCATTTTTTTCTGAAAGTCAAGGGTAGATAATTCTGGACTTATAACTCCGATATTGCTCATTTTCAATAGGGTTTGACTCATCATTCAGATAAAGACACTGTGCAAGTTGGGAAATAATTGGACAAAAACTATGGACTTTATTGCGTAAACAAGCCTTATTTCACAATTTTCTCAAATTCAAGGGGAGATAATTCTGGACTTTTTACTCTGATGTAACCCATTTTCAATAGCGTTCGAGTCCTCATTAATATAAAGACACTGAACAAGTTTGAAAAGAATCGGATGAAAACTGTGGACTAATCACAAAAACAAAAAAAGTCTACCGCACGCACGCACGGTCGACGGAAACCACTCCATGACATAAGCTCTTCAGGCCTTCGGCCAGTAGAGCTAATGAGAAAAACTGCCTAAACTCCTGGTGACCATGTTCTTCAACTGAATGAAACCCTGTTCAAGCCTCGCTGAGATATTGTTTAAAAAAAAAAATCTAAGCAAAATGTATGATGAAAATTGTGATTTACTCAGTGCACAAGCTTTTTCTCTATTTCTTAAATGTAACGGTGTGACCTAGTATTTGACCTCACCTTTTAATTGGGACAATTGTTCTGACCAAGTTTCATGACATTTGGGAAATAAATGTTGCATCAAGAATGTTCGCAAGGTAAGTGTTGAAACCACAGATGGTGAACGATGGACAAAAGCTGATCACAAAACTCACAAAGAGCACTATGTGATCTAAAAACAGTTTAAAATCGGTATTCAAACTGGTTCTCCTATTTTGGTATTTATAAAGTATACAACTTTTAATATACTTTTAATATACATGTATAACATGTTTAACAATAATAAGTATGATAAAATGTTCATCTATCTCACAATCTTGTATTCACAACACAATATACATAAACAACCAGTCTGAAAAACGTGTTTAAAGCTAAAATTGTAAAGCAAGTCAAATGTATTCAATCTGCTGAACATACAAATAGTAAACAAATAATGTTAACATATTTTTTTAACAGGGAAAATCTGTTTAAAGTATGATTAGGATTTAAAAAAATCTTAAAATTGATGAAATTAATATAAAAACAACCATTAACAAATGTGGGCATTTCATGAAGCACAAACATGATAAAAGATATAAAGTATGCCCTCAACAAAACAAGTAATAGTCCAGTAACACAACATAACAACAATCGGTGATAAAATAAGTTTTGGTAGAATACATTCAAGATATACATGTATATATATTATGCACAACTTAAATACTGCTATAATTATTATTTTGAGTAGTAATATGATCTTGAATAGATCCATACAAGACGTAGATGTAGGTACATAACACAACAACTTAACTAAATCATCAATGATTATTCAATTCAAATTAAATTATGAGAATTTACACGCCTTAATTTAATACAGTCCATCTTTCTCTAACAATGTAAGTTTACCTGGTTTCTTTCAATTGATTTTCATAAGCTGAAAACCGAAAGGGTACCGGCAAAATTTATATATTTTAAAGCCTACTTATTTAATAAAGCCATGTAAATAATATTTCACCTTTAAAAAAAGTGTTACAGTATGACGTGTGTCCAACATATTATAGTCAGGTAAAATCTCAATTTGGCACACATAAATAGTTAAGAAATTAAAAAATACTAATGTAGATAATGTTCTCATTAAAAATAAATGTAGTTTTGCGTTTAATATATTCTT
The DNA here is from genome assembly GCF_020536995.1 of Dreissena polymorpha. NCBI lineage: Eukaryota > Metazoa > Mollusca > Bivalvia > Myida > Dreissenidae > Dreissena > Dreissena polymorpha. The sequence continues at coordinate 35,792,720 of NC_068365.1, forward strand.
TTTCCCATGAGGAAATATATTTGGTGTTATTAAATTAAATAAAACAAGGGACAAAATTGTCACAAAACCAGGTTTTCATTGTGAAAAAAAATCTGATAAAGGGAGACAACTCAAACTGAACTTTTGAAATGAACAAAGAAAATTAACCCCCTTTGTAAGTTTGTTTTAAAATAAATCTATTTTTAGTCGTGGCAACCTTGACATTGGAGATATGCACATGAATTTTTTTTTTTTGACCTTTGACCATGAAGGATGACCTTGACCTTTCACCACTAAAAATGTGCAGCTTCATAAGATACACATGCATGGCAAATATCAAGTTGCTATCTTCAATATTGCAAAAGTTATGAGCAATGTTAAAGTTTTCGGACGGACACACGGACGGACGGTCAAAATTTGTGTGCGTATGGAAAGGCGTTGTCCATATACACATGCATACCAAATATGAAGGTTATATCTCAAGGGACATTTATGGCCATTTTTGACCTTTGAACTCAAAGTGTGACCTTGACCTTGGAGATATTGACGTAATTATTTCGCGCGACACACCGTCCAATGATGGTGAACAAATGTGCCAAATGATTTTAAAATCTGACAATGAACGACATAGTTATGGCTCGGACAAGCTCATTTATGGCCATTTTTGACCTTTGAACTCAAAGTGTGACCTTGACCTTGGAGATATCGACGTAATTATTTCGCGCGACACACCATCCAATGATGGTGAACAAATGCGCCAAATGATTTTAAAATCTGACAATGAACGACATAGTTATGGCCCGGACAAGCTTGTTCCGCCCGCCCGCCAGCCCGCCAGCCAGCCCGCCAGCCTGCCAGCCAGCCAGCCAGCCCGCCCGCATTAGCCAATCTAATAACCAGTTTTTTCCTTCGGAAAACCTGGTTAATAACAAGTTGCTACATGAGATGTAACAATTAATTGATATATAAATAATCTAAGCACAAACCTATTTCACCCATTTTTTCCCTAAGCATTGTCTCATTGGCAGCTCAGTTATACATTGTTTATTTCTTGATAAAAACCAACTGATTGAACATGCAATCAGTACCGGTACCTTGTCTTATGAGAATTATTTTCATCTAAACACTTTTTGTTATTCACCAATACTTTTCGACTAACAAACACTTTATTCAACAGATATTGCACCACTAATGACTTTTGTTTTGACGTATAAAATAACAAATTCAACATAAATACATTAACAAGCAATTACACAACAGAAAAACAGTTGACACCTTTGTTTGTGATAGCTAGGTAGATGAATGTTGTATAATTGATCTTTTTACTGTATGTGATTGAGTGATAGTATCAAACTTTATCTTTGACGGGTGAAGGTTTAGTTTTACGACTAGGTGACCTCAATCTACTCTGGACCCACTCCAGGGCGTGTATGATCCTCTTCAGATGCTTTCTGTCAGCCTTCGTGATCATTTGTATCTCCTTGATGGTGAGGCTGGACAGGGCGTCCACAGAGTTGTGACCCTTGGCCGTAATAGAATCGGCGTACATCGGCAGACCGATGGAAATGAAGAAGTCAGGTACGGAGGATATTTTTAGCTCTGAGGACGCCAGACTGTTTTCTGACAGCTGCTCCGCTGGGATCTACAGAATAGATTAAACATACTTTCATGTTCATAGGTTTACAATTATGTGAGCTTCAATCTGGGATAACTGGGTTTAATGCATGTGCATAGTGTCGTCCCAGATTAGCCTGTGTGGTTAGCACAGGGACAACACTATCCACCTAAACTAGATTTAAGCTTAAAAGAGACTTCTTTTTAATGAAAAATTCTATTTAAACTGAAAGTGTCGTCCCTGGTTAGCCAGTACGGACTGTACAGGCTTATCTGGAAAACACATTACCCACATGCATTAAGTCCATGTACGGACTGTACTGGCTTATCTGGCAAACACATTACCCAAATGCATTAAGTCCATGTACGGACTGTATAGGCTTATCTGGAGCTCACATTACCCACATGCATTAAGTCCATGTACGGACTGTACAGGCTTATCTGGAAAACACATTACCCACATGCATTAAGTCCATGTACGGACTGAATAGGCTTATCTGGAAAACACATTACCCACATGCATTAAGTCCAGTACGGACTGTACAGGCTTATCTGGAGCTCACATTACCCACATGCATTAAGTCCAGTACGGACTGTACAGGCTTATCTGGAGCTCACATTACCCACATGCATTAAGTCCGGTATGGACTGTACAGGCTTATCTGGAAAACACATTACCCACATGCATTAAGTCCAGTACAGGCTGTACAGGCTTATCTGGAGCTCACATTACCCACATGCATTAAGTCCATGTACGGACTGTACAGGCTTATCTGGAAAACACATTACCCACATGCATTAAGTCCATGTACGGACTGTACAGGCTTATCTGGAAAACGCATTACCCACATGCATTAAGTCCGGTACGGACTGTACAGGCTTATCTGGAAAACACATTACCCACATGCATTAAGTCCGGTACGGACTGTACAGGCTTATCTGGAAAACACATTACCCACATGCATTAAGTCCAGTACGGACTGTACAGGCTTATCTGGAGCTCACATTACCCACATGCATTAAGTCCCAGTACGGACTGTACAGGCTTATCTGGAAAACACATTACCCACATGCATTACGTCCGGTACGGACTGTACAGGCTTATCTGGAGCTCACATTACCCACATGCATTAAGTCCGGTTTTTGCAGAGCAAGGCTTATATCAATTTCATCAATTTTGTACAACTTAAACATGTGGTTGTAATTACCACTCTCAAGGCACAAAACTACCGGTAGCTTTTTTATCTTATCTTAAAAGGCAATGCGGACTATATTAAAACATACAATAGTGAATTAAGAAACAACAAGACATATATGTCCCTCCACCATTGGCAGAATTAAAAAATATATATAAATTTGTGTTGCCATAGCAACCAGAATTTTTGACGTAGGAACTAAACGAAATGATGTGCATAATGTCCACATTGCCATATATCCATATTTCAAGTTTCATGAAAAAATATGAAGAACTTTTAAAGTTATCGCAGGATCCAGAAAAGTGTGACAGACAGACAGACTCACAGATACACAGACAGACAGACAGACACACAGAGCGCAAACCATAAGTCCCCTCCGGTGAAACTGGTAGGGGACAAAAACATTTCAAGATAGCATGATGATATTTCAATAACAATGAATCTGTGATTTTTGCTAAATTAATGATAATTATTAGGAATTTCACACTGCATTGTAAACAAAGTTAGACTGATTCATATAAATTGTGGTTACATATTTTGACAGGGCTATTATTTAAAATTTGATGAATCACACAGCTAGGTTTCTTTAAATACAGTACTGTATTATATAAGAAGCTGAATTCATGCAATGCTGGCTCTGGTAAATTGTGAAGTTCACTTCATAAACAAAATCAAAAACACAATGCCACTGACCACTGGTCTTCCTAGGCTGGTCAGTTTGTGAATTCGGACCTGGTCCAGTATGAGAGCAGTCTTAAAGAGGTCCTGCTTCAGCTCCTCTGCGTAACGCTGGACCAGCAGGGGAGGGATACCACATGCACCTGTCTGCAAAAAAATATGGGTCGCGTTCTAGGAAAACTGGACTAATTCATGTGGGTAAAGTGTCGTCCCAGATAAGACTGTGCTGTCTGCAAAGGTAAATCAAGAACGTCACTTTCTGTTTCAACTAGATTTGTGTGGTTATAAGAAAAAAAGAAAAAAAACTCCATAAAAGCAGAAAGAGTCATCCCTGATCAGTCGTCTGCATTGGCTAATCTGGAATGATACTTTACTTACATGCATTAAGGACTAGTTTTCCCAGACCAAAACTCAAATGAAATTGATATGTAATTGTATCTCACAGATGTGACTTATAGACCCAAACAGCTTTGTCAGCTATTTTCAAAGGCTAATAACCCAGGCTTGGGTGAATCACTGGAGAGGAAAAACTTAAAAACAAACTATTACAGGTATCAAATTTACTTAAACCTGGTTCTTAAATAACTTTTGTATACATTTTTAGTGCCTACAAAATGAATTTCACTTAAGTTAATTAAAAAAACTCTTTTGATTTATAATTTGGACACAAAGGAAACAAATGTCATCTTATTGTTATTTTTCAACTAACGTATTCATGAATTACAGAACAAGTACTTACTGCAGATGAGTATGGCTCAGAAGCAAGGTCAATGTTTTCTAGTGCCAACTTCGAGGTCACCTTAGGTATCACAGAGCGTTTGATTGACTTGAAATGAGCGTGAATAGGTCCGTATATAGAGTCAGGGGTGTTACGGCCTTGCTCTGATTCTGACTTCACTGTACTTGCATCACTCCCAGAATCCCCTTCCCGGGAACTCTGTGATGTATATGACACTCTAGTAGGTTCAGAAAATTCAATTTTCGTAGTATTTTTCACGCTGTCACTTCTTTGTTTCAGAGTTTTGCCTTTCGTTAATACCATTGGAGAACCAGTCTGGGCTATAGTAGTTTGGTTTATTACTTTTTCAGATTTGGACTGGTTTTGTGATTTTGCACTAGAAGTGATTGGGGGACTAGTTGGTGATTGCAGAAGATTACCAAGAGGACACATGACTTGAACCTGGGCATCGTTTGTTGGGACAACCGGGGCCATTTTCCGAACGTATGGCCGAAATTTAAGTTTTGTCAATTCATTCTGCAGAGCGACAACACCAGAATTGAATTCCGACAAAGATTGATAACCCGTAAACAATTGTGCCGCATCATCAGATTCGTTAAGTGGTCCATAGGGTGAAGTTTGTGAACAACAATCCGAGAACACTTTCCAGTCCGAGCCCAGTGTGGGTATATTCAAGCACCTATAGTTGCTATGCACATCACTGCTCCCACCCCTGCCCTGGTTACCTCCATGTCCATTGACTAGATTGGTTGATTGGGGCGACGCTCTCCTCACCTTCAGACCCAAACACCCCGTCAGATTACACACTTCCTTATCTTCCTCAGAATAAACCCTCTCCTCTTGCACATTTCTAGCACCATTTACTGACAATGACTCAGCAGAACTGACCCCTCCATTTTGTACAGGGGGGACAACTCTTTTTAGAGTCACAGGCAACGGTTTAAGGTTTTCTTTATTATCTCCCCCAGCCACAGCGCCTCTGTTCCTAGCATACATTCCCGCCAACGACTCCTGATCTCTGTTCGGGTTTTCCCGACTGCCATACTCACTACTGTCATAGCAACCAGAGTCCCGACTGCCTCCAGAAGCCTTTGTGGAGGGAAAAAAGCTTGTCCAGGGGACAGCATACTGCTGACTAGTAGGGGTGGCAGTGGTGGATCGGCAGGTGCGACCCGGACCTTCAGGCGGGTGATCTGTGGAATTAATGAAACACCAAAGTGAAGATTTTACTGGTGTAGATAAGCTGCTACACAGGCTTAGTGAGATAAACAAAGGCACAGTTTGAAAATGTAAGATAAATATGGGCCTTGCTCTGGGAAAACAGGGTTAAATGCATGTTATTAAAGTGAAGTGTTGTCCCAGATTAGCCTGTGTAGTCCGCACATATTATTTGTATAATATCTTATTCGATAAATTAAATGTTTCAGATGCACATTTGAGCCTGGCCCTTGCAAAAAAGGAGCTTTATGCATGCATGTAAAGTGTTTTCAAAGATTAGCCTAAGCAATTTGCACAGCCTATTGAGGGACGACACTTTCCTCGTAAACTGGATTTTTGAGGATTGCCTTTAAATGAATTCAATAAATGCGGAAAGCACAGCCTAATCAGCTACAACCCTTAACGCATTTAACCCCATTTTTCCAAAACAAGGCCCAGTTTAAATAATAAATAAAACTTCCAATCACCATCTACATCTGTGAGAAGCTCAGCAGCAGTGATCAGCTTAGTTCTCGATTCCGAGTCCAGCACGTTCAGTGCGTTCAGATCGTTGTGATCGATCTCTGCGAATATCTCGAGACTGTCAAAACCGTTCATCAGGAACAGAGGTGCCAAGTGCTAAAATGGCAATATCTGAATATAGTAGAATTCAATAGGGGATGGGAACAAATATTTGAATACTAAAATATCAGCCAAATATTCAAATTTGAAATTTTAACACAAGTTTTCAATTTGTTTGTAAAAGCGAGAGTTTAAATAAAATAATTCATTAAGGGATTGAAGAAAATATTTTAATCTTAAAACTTTGCCAAATACCAGTATTCTAATTTGAGTATTCAATTATTTGGAGAGAAAATAATTGATATTCTACATAAACAAAATAGCAGTTGGAACAACTAAAAAGTCGCAATAATTTGTTTGCAGACAAAGTTCGCGTATGTGTCTATGATTTGGCAACAGCTGTAATAAATTAACACAATGATTGTTTTGATAGTTGAAAAACTTAAGTAAATAAGCATCTTTGGCTAGTTGAGTGTGAGTTTGTGATCCTACGAGAAGCAGAATGTCCCAGTAAATCACAAATATCAATGGAAATTACAATGATGACAAAGAAACTTCTATTTTTCAACCATCAAATGCTTAGACATGCTTATTATAGGGGCACTTGCATGAAATATGTTTAAATGCGAACAGTTAATATGGTAATCATGAATATGGCAATTTATTTAAAAACTGAAGAATGTTAAAGTTAAGTCTGCTCAAGCTCAAATTCGAGCACTGAACTTCAGCTTAAAGCAGAAATCCAGATAAAGACAGTAAAATATTAAAACTGCAACTATCATAAACGACACTTTCATAAACATTTGAGAATTTGAGAAGAAAGTTCGAGTAGAGCCCTTGCCCCTGCCCACAACTCACCTCCAAACCTATTCTGGACAGCAGCTCCTCAACAGACCGGGGTTTAGACCTGCGGTTGGTTCGTCGACGGGACTTCTCTTTGCGCTGGCACACTGGCGTGCTGTCCGTGATCATATCCACAAAGTTAAAGTGGAAGAAGCCCACGCGGGTGTCTACACGACCCTTCCAGATGCCTGAACTTGTCGCCTCCAGGACTTGTACCCGTTCTCCAATCTACAGTCACAATCAGAAATTGAGTAGTGATGTTCATGGTATATACAGTTGACTCTAAGTGCGAATAACTGTCCAATTGTCGGCAAAGGTGAGAAATTTTGTTTTAATACTTCGCCGTCCCGCTTTGCTCGGCTGCTCACGATACTGAGCGGTAGATAATTGATCCATTAATTGCATAATTGACCCCACGTGTGTAATGTCGTTAGCCATTAACACTTGAGTAAGGCATGTCACTTTAAATGTCACTTAAACTGAAATAAACTGCGGAAATGCCGAAAGACTAATTGTTTTTACAAACAATATTCCAAGATGCATTGAGTTATATTTTTGTGTATATAAACCGTCGCGAATTGAAACAGTTTGGATTTAAATTATCGCCAGTGTCTATGTGCTGCTCTGTTATTGCATGACAATTGGTGGGAATGCTAATAAAGATAATAGAGATAAGACTCAGAAAGGCTCTTCATTTTTATTTTATCCTGTAATAATAATCGATCGAACTTTGCATTTCAAACAACAAAATGTTCATGTACAGTTCAGTATTCCGGAACGTGATTTATGGCTGTTCAGATGGAAAACCCTAGTCTTAATTGGACATCAATTGCATCATAACTTTAAATAGCAAAATAACCGGATGTTTACTCGACAGTTTAGAAAAATGATAACCGCATGTGTTCATTCAATTCTGTAACACTTAAAACGTCATTTTAAACATTTAAATAGCAAATTTAATCGTGCCTCGTAAAAACGCGTATATATAAGGTAATAGTTAAGATAGTAGAGAGTATTATGCCACATGGTGACTGCTTTACTAAGACCATTTAGCAGGTATTTAGATGTAAAAAACAAGGTAAATTTTCGTCTCATTTTTTCTTTGAAAATGCCTAATCGGATTTCTCAAACTCTCGTTATCTCGATATTTTTTCTTGTTCCCGCAGACTTCGAGATACGAGAGTCGACTGTATGTACAAGAGACATGCTCTGAGAAAATGTGGTTTAATTCATTAGCATACAGTATTGTCCCAGATAAGCCTGTGCAGTCCACACAGGCTAATCAAGGATGACACTTTCAGCTTGGACTGGATGTAGGTTTAGAAGAGACTTCTTTACAATGAAAAATTCCATAAAAGTGAAGTGTCGTCCCTGATAAGCCTGTGCAGACTTCAAAGGCTAAACTGGGACGACACTTTATGCCAATGTTTGAAACTGGGTTTTCCTTGGCTTATTTGCATTACTTACAAGAAAATGATCTTTTTCATACACCTAAAATGTTGAAGTTGACCATAATATTATATAAATAAATTGAGTGATAATATAGGTTTGTTGAAACAAATTAAATATTAAATGATTGAAATGCGCAATAGCTATTACAACATTATAAAGTCAAGCAGCAGTGACAATTTTTACCTTCAAATGCAGAAAGTCTTTCTCCTCTGCACTGGGTACATAGTTGGAATGCACCCTGGCCATTCCCAACACATGTCCGGAGAAGGAACCCACAAACTCGGGGTCCCCTGCGGGCGCGCTAGACTGGCTCCCCACTCCACTGGAGCTGCTGTCAGCAGAACCGGCTGATAGACTACTGCCCTGCACTGACTGATAGGCTGAACACAGGTGCTGAGACTGCAAACAGGGAGTTACCAGTCTATGTAGTGTATGATATATACTGGTTTGAAAGTGTGTTCATATAAAAAGATTGAGCCCATATTACAGATTAATGCTCAACCCTTGATATTCAGTATATTCTGTGGGTCAAGCCCATCCAGGGATGGGGGATGAGGGCTTAACACAGAATTACCTTACCTTGGGGAAGAACAAAATATTTATGATTCACTATTTTTAGACTTGTTCACATAATTCGGAATTTTGATAAGTTCTTTATTAAAGTGCTTTAAATTGATACATAAAATCAACAGAACTAAATATTTCTAGTATAAAAAAAGAATAGAATTAAAGAAAAAAAGTGAAAAAGTTAACCTCATCAGAGCCTCTGACCTTTGGTTAAAAAGATATTGCTTAAAACACTTGGCCCTCTAGCTGTTACATTACTTTATACTCTATTTAATCAATCCACATACTTCACAAAATATAACAAAAACTACATTAACACTCCTAGTTGTTTGATCGCTTCGCTGCTGTAATGCTTCATAATCATGATTACTCATACACAAACTTGTATTTTCAATTTGAGCCTATAATGCATTGGTGTTATTTTGTCCCTGTATAATTTTATATATTAATATGTGACACAATTTTGGAACAATGTCATTTTGACAATCTGTGAACAAGTCATTTTCAATAGATATACAAACTTTCAATAAACAAATGCAAGTGTTATATAGTTTTAAATCTTTAACTTAAATTTACTAAATTAAAAAAAACACACACTGTTAGATGGCATTTTTTTGTTTAGGTGAAAGTACACATTTTGGCTGGAGTAAATAAGGTTATTTATAACAAAAACATGCGAGTGATTTATGATATATATTTATGATTGTGAGACTGTGGTAAGTTATATATAAATGTTCAGCAGATACGCCAGTTGCACACTCAACCTTGATATGCCACATGTTACCTCTCTTTGCAATGCTTTTGACAATCATATTCATGTACACATATGGAGATATTACTGCAAAAGAATGTTTACATAACAAATAAAGTGAATCATTCGCAACTTCTGTCTAGTGCATGGTTATTTTAACATCATAATACATGCTACAGTTTGCTTGTAATTTATGTGTTTTTCATTGAGCCATATTGATATCATAACAGCTGTAAATAAGGCCTTCCTATAAGCACAAGATTTTAAAATAGCATAATTTGATAAAGTGTCACTTTATTAATCCTGTCGGAGGCCAAATAACACATCCCCCTACCTTTCCATCCCCAATGATGTCGCGTGTGTGAAGTATCCTCTTCCTCATCTCCTTGCCCACGCCCCTGAACTTCTCCATCATGTTCGAGCCCGCTGTGCCCCCGCCCAGTAGCAGCCTGTCTGGGGCGTCCTGGTCGTCAGTGTCCGTCAGCATACCGTCTTCAGCCTGGCCCGAACTGCCCGTACGTGCCCACTGGAATAGTAAATGAGACATGTTCTGGGAAATCTGGGGCTTCAGGCGTGTATGTAAAGTGTCATACCAGATTAGCCAGATTTGAGACCACATTTTCCGCTTTTAAGGTATTTTCTGTTTATGGGACGCCTCTTCTAAACGACATCTATTTCAGGTGGAAAGTGTCATTCCTTATTAACCCATTTATGCCCAGTAAACTTTCCCATCCTTCTAAATTGAATCAATTTATTTCCAAAATTAGGGGTGTCAAGTATATTTATTTCTATATTTAGATTATTTCATAAAGAAATTCATTCAAGCAAATAGCGCAGACCCAGATGAGACGCCGCATTATGAGTCAATAACAATTGTATTTAACGCAGGATTCATGATTTTCAAAATAATGGATCCTGACATAGCTTTGCACAAGTAAATCATGTAAACTTTGTGCTCATCAAGCTATACCTACATATGAACATTAATATTTTTTTTTAATCCAAATGTTCACAATGCTATAACTTATAGATTCTTTGGAATGGTACAGAAAGATTTTAAAATCTCATGGATGGTAATGCTAAGCATCTATACAATAATTATCATATGGCAAGTTGAGCTGGAGATTGAAACCACAGTTGTTTGTATAAAAGGAAGGGAGAGGAGACTATTTTAGAATGTTTATGCAACATTTTGCATTAAGTAACAATATACCAAACACAAATTTTCATCTAAAATTCTTGATGACATTTTTAATTAACTTGAGTGTAGGGCAAGTACTTTCAAATGGGGATTGTATTTTTTGTTTAATGTTCACCCCTATAATCAAATCATTACTGTCATCTAAAGTATAAAATATTGAAGTTTTGCAACTGTAATCAATAGACCCTTCAGGATATCCACTGATCTCACCTTGTGATTCCTCATCTTCTCCATGGTGCTACCACACTTCCTCCGTCCGTTCATCCCTGGCAGCGTATCCGAGCCCACTGACACATTGGACGTGTTGCTTGGGAAGTACATGTCCTCTGGTTGCTGTCCAGACATCATTGCCGAGCATTCCATCGAGTGATCTGACTCCGATGATATAAGCGATGCCTTTGATTGCGTTTTATGAACACACCCAGACGTTTTTATGACACTTAAGCGATCTTTGATCATTTCAATTCCATGTACAGCATATAAGCCTTTTGCCCCTGTGTACATCTTGAGTTCGTGAGGTATAACGGGAGTGTAGATGTTCGAGCCTTGTTTGGTCATATATCCGATGGGAGAATTCACTGCCGAAGCCTGGTTTGAGTTGGCCCGCATGGGTGAGCACGACATTGCACGGCCTGCCCCCGGGGAGTGCAGCTGGTTGGGGTAGGCGATATGGCTGACACTGTGCACCCGTCTGTGTCTGCACCCCTCCTCCTGGCACGCTCGGCACTGTGTCCCGTCCGGATAGCCCGCAGCAAAGTTTCCGAATACGCTGGAATTGCAGCTGTCACAGGTGGACTCTGGAAACAGAGGAAATATTGTTTATCTACTATTTAACTCTTTACAACTTTGATACTTATTTTACGCATTTGTAGTCCCTTTGAAAGTTATATTTAATGAAAGACCTTTCTTACTAGATTTCAGTTTTAAAGGCTCAGTTTCAAACCCTTAGATACTGGTGAGCAGCAAACAGCATAAAACCTGAACAGACTCTGAGTTATTCCCAGGCTGTTCTGGTTTTATGCTGGTTGCACATAGCCATTTTCACCGTGCTTCTGAGTGGGAAAGGGTCAAGTCCAAATCAAAAAGTCTATATAATTTTTTGACATTTTCCATAAAAGTATTGCATTTAATTGATGTCAAAAACATTTAAAAGAATAATCAATATTGTTTGATTAATTCTACTAACCTTCCTGTTATTTTCTTCTGATAGGAAAAATGACTCCAAATAGTCAACCAATGCTCATAGATGTTATGTTACAAATTTATGGCATCTTCAACATTTTAACCGACAAAAGATTATACAACCAGCTATACCTGCATACAATAGGTTGTTCAGAGTGTACTTAGTTTGCATGTGTAATTTAGGCACAATCAATTTAATACTTCAGAAGACAACCATTATCCTGGTTCACCAGTTTTTACGCCCAATGCTATGCATTGACAGTTTCAAGGAAGTGACCTCAGTTCTATCGATTTGTGTCATGTGCCTTCATGTTGTCTTAAATAAATGTCCTTTAATTGATGATAACAATGATCTCCGTCTACTGCAAGTATTTTTCCGCTTTGTTTATATTTATATGGCTATAAGAGAAAATGCTGGTCCACTTGATAAAATGAATTACCCAGTTGTTAACAGAAACAGTCAAACTTTAACATACCTGTATAATTGATGGATGGTGACTTGGTGGGTTTCAGGGATTGACTCTTCTTGGACTTGCTAGACTTCTTGTCTTTGCCAATCAGATCCTGAAAATATGCAATTATTACATGAGTACACTATTCTGTGAATGTTACAGACAGTGGGTTGTGAAAGGTAAAGACAATATGTTGTGAATGTTACAGACACTGTGTTGTGAATGTTACAGAAACTGTGTTGTGAATGGTACAGACACTTTGTTGTGAATGTTACAGACACTGTGTTGTGAATGTTACAGAAACTGTGTTGTGAATGTTATAGACAATGTGTTGTGAATGTTACATACACTGTGTTATGAATGTTACAGACACTGTGTTGTGAATGTCACAGACACTGTGTCATGAATGTTACAGACATAGTGTTGTGAATGTTACAGACAATATGTTGTGAATGTTACAGACACAGTGTTGTGAATGTTACATACACTGTGTTATGAATGTTACAGTCACTTTGTTGTGAATGTTACAGACACTGTGTTGTGAATGTTACAGAAACTGTGTTGTGAATGTTATAGACAATGTGTTGTGAATCTTACATACACTGTGTTATGAATGTTTCAGACACTGTGTTGTGAATGTTACAGACACTGTGTTGTAAATGTTACAGACAATGTGTTGTGAATGTTACAGACACTGTGTTGTGAATGTTATAGACAATGTGTTGTGAATGTTACATACACTGTGTTATGAATGTTTCAGACACTGTGTTGTGAATGTTACAGACACTGTGTTGTGAATGTTACAGACAATGTGTTGTGAATGTTACAGACACTGTGTTGTGAATGTTTCAGACACTGTGTTGTGAATGTTACAGACACTGTGTTGTGAATGTTACAGACACTGTGTTGTGAATGTTACAGACAATGTGTTGTGAATGTTACAGGTAATGATATCTTTTAGCCATTGTCCCCCTATCTCTTATTCAAGTAGGGTACTTGTCAGTTACTGGTTCAATAATATGTTAATTTAGTACAGATAAACCAGCTTACCCAATAAAAGTGTGAAACAAATAACTAATTGCTGTTATATACCTCAAAATTCCATTAGAAAGAGCAAAAAAACGAAATAGGACCAAATAACATAAAAAACAGAATATTGGCCTGCTAAAATCATATATGCACAGCCTAATAAGCATCTAAAACAATGGTTTCTCTCATCAAACCTTCTTTTTAAAATGAATTATCAAAACATATTGCCTACAAAAGCCTTCTGTACCATCATAAAGATTGACATCAGTTTGGATCACATCAAAGGGCAGAATAAAAGTGTTCATGCGCATTTCATCTCTGTTATCACTTGAGATACAATCTTTATTTGGCCCAGTAATCAACTTTTAAGCTCCAAGCAAAACCATAAAAATATACATGGTCTTCAAGCAAGCAAGATGAACTGGGTAGCCTGTGAATCCAAATAAAAGTGTATCATCTTTATCACTGAATGGAACAGAACAAGGTAAATAAATAACACTTAGAAATAACTGACATATTGCAAATTATATGTCAATTTGTAGCTTAAAGTAAGAGAAGATATCCAATTCTTTCTAGTTATTAACAAGAGATGTGTTCATCAGAAACACAATGCCCCCTATTGCGCCGCTTTGAAATTTACAAAAAAAAAAATGTGTGACCTTTGACCTTGAAGGATGACCTTGAACTTCCATCACTAAAAATGTGCAGCTTTATGAAAACGCTGCTTTGAATCTTTTTTTTTTTTTTTTGACCTTTGCCCTTGAAGGATGACCTTGACCTTGAAATTCCAACACTCAAAATGTGCAGCTTGATGAGATACACATGCATGCCAAATATCAAGTTGCTATCTTCAATATTGAAAAAGTTATGGCCAGTGTTAAAGGTTTCGGACGGACAGACGCCATATATTAGACATTTGACCTTGAAGGATGACCTCACCTTCACCTTTCACCACTCAAATGTGAAGCTCCGTGAGATGCACACGCATGCCAAATATCAAGTTGCTATCTTCAATATTGAAAAAGTTATGGCCAATGTTAAAGTTTTCGGACGGACAGACGCCATATATTTGACATTTGATCTTGAAGGATGACCTTGACCTTCACCTTTCACCACTCAAAATGCTCAGCTCCATGAGATACACATGCATGCCAAATATAAAGTTGCTATCTTTAATAGTGAAAAATGTATGGCCAATGTTAAAGTTTTTGGACAGTTGGACAGACGCCATATATTAGACATTTGACCTTGAAGGATGACCTTGACCTTCACTTTTCACCACTCAAAATGTGCAGCTCCGTTAGATGCACATGCATGCCAAATATCAAGTTTCTATGTTCAATAATGCAAAAGTTATGGCCAATGTTACAGTTTTTTTTTCGGACGGACGGACAGACTGACATACACACATACTGACATACACACATACTGACATACTGACTGACGGACAGTTCAACTGCTATATGCCACCCTACCGGGGCATGAAAAGAACAATTAAGAAATGTATCCATTTTACATGGATGACCCCGGAGTTAAATGCCAATAGCAAATAAGGTATTAGATGCCGATGGACAGTCATTAGTGGCATTTATTATTTAAAACTTATGTACAAAAATAAACAGAGGGCAATAACTTCAAAAAATAGGATAGCAAGAGTTATGTTTTTTAGCACTTGACATCCCTTCAACTAGATATACCTAATTATGAAATTTCCAGTTGATGCCTCTTATAGTTTTCAAGATATGCACCAGAAAAAAATTAAGAACACAAACTAACAATTAAAGGGCAATAACTCTAAGATTAGGGGAGCAAATGTTATGGTTCTAATGAGCTTTGCACATCCTCTTAAACAGATCTTGTTATACCTCATATTAAGTTCCAAGTTAAAACCGTAATTACTCTAAGTTTTCGGATATTTTTTTTTTAGTCAAAATAATTATTTGCATGACTTAATTTTCGGGGGGGTTTTGTCTATCATTAATGAATCAAAATTTTTGGACAGTATATTTTACAGCGCTATTTAACCAGATTATGGCCCTGTTTTTGCTTGCATGTCTGAGGGCGATGAACCATAACATTTGCGTAATTGGGTAAATAACTTTTTATAACATTTCAGAAGTTTGATGATGATCCGATGAAAACTGGTGGCATTTGAGAGGGGAAACCAAAAAGAGGGCAGGCCTGACACACTGACGGGCTGACACTCTAAGTGACAATGACGGAAACTATATGCCTCCATTTTGGAGGCATAAAAAACAAGCAAATTCGTAGAATTGATATCCCCCGCAACATATGCTTTGTTTGAGGATGGGTGCAAATCGGACAGATGAACATACTGACAGATTGACGGAGGACAATAACTCAAAACTAAGACAGAGGAAGGTTCTTGAGCCTTCAAAATTTATTTAGGTGAATTAATAAGTCGTGCGTTTTCCACAAAAACATCCTCTGGCGGGGGATATATACTCATACCAAGTTTCAATTAAATCCGCCAAAGCACTTCCAAGGTATGGCTCCGGACACAAAAGTGCCTATAGTAAAAAGCATTTTTTCACGATACAAAGGGCCATAACTCTGTTTTTAACAGATGGTATACAATGCCATTTGGCGTGCATCATCCTCTTATGCATATATATACTCATACGACGTTTCAATGAAATCTGCCAAAGCTCTTCCAAGATATGGCTCCGGACACAAAAGTGCCTATAGTAAAAAGCATTTTTTCACGATACAAAGGGCCATAACTCTGTTTTTAACAGATGGTATACAATGCCATTTGGCGTGCATCATCCTCTTATGCATATATATACTCATACGAAGTTTCAATTAAATCCGCCAAAGCACTTCCAAGATATGGCTCCGGACACAAAAGTGCCTATAGTAAAAAGCATTTTTTAAAGATACAAAGGGCCATAACTCTGTTTTTAACAGATGGTGTACAATGCCATTTGGGGTGCATCATCCTCTTATGCATATATATACTCATACGAAGTTTCAATGAAATCCGCAAAAGCACTTCCAAGATATGGCTCCGGACACAAAAGTGCCTATAATTAAAAGCATTTTTTCAAGATACAAAGGACCATAACTCTGTTTTTAACAGATGGTGTAATGGCGTGCATCATCCTCTTATGCATATATATACTCATACCAAGTTTCAATGAAATCTGCCAAAGCACTTACAAGATATGGCTCCGGACACAAAAGTGCCTTTAGTAAAAAGCATTTTTTTAAGATAAAAAGGGCCATAACTCTGTTTTTAACAGATGGTGTACAATGCTATTTGGCGTGCATCATCCTCTTATGCAGATATATACTCATACCAAGTTTCATTGAAATCCGCCAAAGCACTTCCAAGATATGGCTCCGGACACATAAGTGCCTATAGTAAAAAGCATTTTTTCAAGATACAAAGGGCCATAACTCTGTTTTTAACAGATGGTGTATTGGCGTGCATCATCCTCTTATGCATATATATACTCATAACAAGTTTCAATGAAATCTGCCAAAGCACTTCCAAGATATGGCTCCGGACACAAAAGTGCCTATAGTAAAAAGCATTTTTTCAAGACGAAAAGGGCCATAACTCTGTTTTTAACAGATGGTGTACAATGCCATTTGGCGTGCATCATCCTCTTATGGAGATATTTACTCATACCAAGTTTCATTGAAATCCGCCAAAGCACTTCCAAGATATGGCTCCAGACACAAAAGTGCCTATAGTAAAAAGCATTTTTTCAAGATACAAAGGGCCATAACTCTGTTTTTAACAGATGGTGTACAATGCCATTTGGCGTGCATCATCCTCTTATGCATATATATACTCATACGAAGTTTCAATGAAATCCGCCAAAGCACTTCAAAGATATGGCTCCGGACACAAAAGTGACGGACTGACGGACGGACGGACAGCCGGACAACGCCAAAACAATATCCCTCCGCCTCTGGCGGGGGAAAAAAAATTCAACAAGACTTAGTTTAAACATAACAAAATTTAATATACTTTTAGTAATTTCAAAAAGATTAGATGGAAACTGTGACCTCTATTGTCTACACAAGGTTTTTCTATTATTTGACCTAGTGACCTAGTTTTTGACCCCAGGTGACCCAAATATATTCCCAACCCAGATTTCATAAAGATAAACATTCTGATCAAATTTTATAAAGATTGGATGAAAACTGTGACCTCTATTGTCTACACAAGGTTTTTCTATTATTTGACCTTGTGACCTAGTTTTTGACCCCAGATGACCCAAATACAATCCCAACCCAGATTTCATCAAGATAAACATTCTGACAAAATTTCATAAAGATTGGATGAAAACTGTGACCTCTTTTGTCTTTACAAGGTTTTTCTATTACTTGACCTAGTGACCTAGTTTTTGACCTAGTGACATAGTTTTTGACCTAGTGACCTAGTTTTTGACCCCAGATGACCCAAATACAATACCAATTCAGATTTCATCGAGATAAACATTCTGACCAAATTTCATAAAGATTTGATGAAAACTGTGACCTCTACTGTCTACACAAACAAATTGTTGACGGTATTTCTATTATTTGACCTGGTGACCTAGTTTTTGACCTCAGATGACCCAAATACAATCCCAACCTAGATTTTATCAAGATAAACTTTCTGACCAAATTTCATAAAGTTTGGATGAAAACTGCGACCTCTATTGTCTACACAAGGTTTTTCTATTATTTGACCTAGTTTTTGACCTAGTGACCTAGTTATTGACCCCACATGACCCAAATACAATCCCAACTCAGATTTTATCAAGATAAACATTCTGACCAAATTTCATAAAGATTGGATGAAAACTGTGACCTCTACTGACCTCTACTGTCTACACAAGGTTTTTCTATTATTTGACCTAGTTTTTGACCTAGTGACCTAGTTTTTGACCCCAGATGACCCAAATACAATCCCAACCCAGATTTCATCAAGATAAACATTCTGACCAAATTTCATAAAGATTGGATGAAAACTGCGACCTCTATTGTCTACACAAGGTTTTTCTATTATTTGACCTATTATGTGACCTAGTTTTTGACCTAGTGACCTAGTTTTTGACCCCAGATGACCCAAATACAATCCCAACCCAGATTTTATCAAGATAAACATTTTGACCAAATTTCATAAAGATTGGATGAAAACTGTGACCTCCACTGTCTACACAAACAAATTGTTGACAGACGGACGGACGCACGCACACACATACCGACGCCGGACATTACACGGTCACATAAGCTCACCATGTCATTTCGTGACAGGTGAGCTAAAAAGGTGTCATCTCACATTTGCTTAGAGCTTGTTTTTCCTAATTACTTTAAGGGAATCTACCAAACCAATCACTAGCTTACTTACAATATGCTGGTAACCTCATTTTTGTTATTAGATAAATGGTGTCGTACAACATTCCAGTAGCACTGTGAAGGTAATTAAAGTGACAAGAACCTTGCTGATCAATCAGAAACAATTAGCAAGCATTGTCTGGGCTGGTAGCCTTGATTGGCAGTAGTTCAAATCAATTATCATACATGTATGAGTAGCAGGCCTGCATGTTGCAGACAGATGGGTCATGTGGGGTGACTGATATTGGCCAACACAGTAATAAGGAATTCCTAAAGGGTAAAATACACTGGACTCTTTAATGATTAGGAATTCTTTAAGGGTAAATACAATGGAATCTTAACTGATAAAATGCACTGGAATCTTCAATGATAAAATACTTTGATAATTTGTAATAATATGATGAATTACTTTAGGATCTTTAAGGATGAATTACACTAGTAATTATAAGGCTGCCTTTTTTGAGGACTTTTTATGGTGAGTCTTTTACAATCATACTTCAGCCCTAAGTGTAAAAGGCTTTTAATTAAACCAAGAACTACAACAGCAGCAAAAATCTTTTGGGACAGACTTGAAACACTATGTAAGAAGCAGTGTAACAATTGGGACAGACTTGAAACACTATGTAAGAAGCAGTGTAACAATTGGGACAGACTTGAAACACTATGTAAGAAGCAGTGTAACAATTGGGACAGACTTGAAACACTATGTAAGAAGCAGTGTAACAATTGGGACAGACTTGAAACACTATGTAAGAAGCAGTGTAACAATTGGGACAGACTTGAAACACTATGTAAGAAGCAGTGTAACAATTGGGACAGACTTGAAACACTATGTAAGAAGCAGTGTAACAATTGGGACAGACTTGAAACACTATGTAAGAAGCAGTGTAACAATTGGGACAGACTTGAAACACTATGTAAGAAGCAGTGTAACAATTGGGACAGACTTGAAACACTATGTAAGAAGCAGTGTAACAATTGGGACAGACTTGAAACACTATGTAAGAAGCAGTGTAACAATTGGGACAGACTTGAAACACTATGTAAGAAGCAGTGTAACAATTGGGACAGACTTGAAACACTATGTAAGAAGCAGTGTAACAATTGGGACAGACTTGAAACACTATGTAAGAAGCAGTGTAACAATTATTTTGCAGCAGCATAGCAGTCCTAATGTAAGCAAACAGACCTCGTAACCATCTCAGGTGTGGTATTATACCCAAATGATTATGTCAACATTCACATATAGTTTTAATTTTCATACAAAACTTGAATAATCTTAGCTATCTATTCTACAAAAAATGTATCTGTTTCATGCATTGACGCTTCACAAAATAGCTATCACCAAACTTGGCAATTATTTCAGGCTTTAATCATTTATATATATTTATATTGTGTGTTGCATGTGAATGTATTGTCCTATATTGTATAAGCAATTAATTATTGGCTTTAAATAAAAGACTAATGCGTATACAGAAATGGCTTTCCTGACAATGTTTATTGGGTTTCATTATTCCTTTATACAACCAAAACAGAGAATTTTCATCTCCCTTTCTCAGTCAATTTGTCAATCGACCTGCATGAGAAGTCAAATCGCACATGCCAATATTTCTCATTTACTGCTGCCCCCTGTCTCATACTAATTTAAAGTTGAAGATTCACATGCAGCCAATTATATCAGCCTGAAAGATCAGCTAGTCACCATGACAATTCTCTCTTATTCCTGAATCCAATAACCACATTACTGAGAGAAGTCAAAGGACTGTAAAACTGCAATCAAGTGCTGGCGATAGTCCCATAGTGCATGTGTTCCAGACCGACTATTATTAATACATGAGGACCAAGTCTAGTCCACTAGACTGCATGTTTATACCTGTCTTTTAAATATAATAACAATAATACATTTAAGAAAATTATTCACATAATTATTTGTTTATTTTTTATTTAATATAATTTGCTATGTATGTTTACAGATCAATAATGTTTTGAATAGTCTTAAATGATTTTAATAGCAAGAAAAGATTAAAATCAATATTGCAGTCCCTGGGATTTGCACCCAGGACCTCTGGAAGCCAAAGATAATGGGCTACCACTGCGCAACACAGGTTTCAATAATAACCAGGTAAACATCAACACTATGTTAGTATTATTTTTGTATTGAGATCAAGAGATGTGTTTGTCAGAAACACAATGCCCCCTATTGCGCCGCTTTGAAGCCATATCTTTGACCTTGAAGGATGACCTTGACCTTTCACCACTCAAAATGTGCAGCTCCATGAGATACACATGCATGCCAAATATCAAGTTGCTATCTTCAATAATGAAAAAGTTCTTGCAAAACTTTAACCAAAGTTAAAGTTTTGGGACACACACAATGAATGAATGAATGACAGACAGACAGACAGGCCAAAATCAATATGCCCCTGAACTTTTGATCTGGGGGCATAAAAAGCTTTACAAATGCTTATTATTTTACCAATTTCAATGATAATCATCCATTAATTTAACCTATATTTTTATGCCCCCCTTCGAAGAAGAGGGGGTATATTGTTTTGCACACCAGATGGTTTCCGGATGATAACTCAAGAATGCTTAGGCCTAGGATCATGAAAGTTCATAGGTACATTGATCATGACTGGCAGATGACCCCTAATAATTTTCAGGTCACTAGGTCAAAGGTCAAGGTCACAGTGACTCGAAATAGTAAAATGGTTTCCGGATGATAACTCAAGAATGCTTAGGCCTAGGATCATGAAACTTTATAGGTACATTGATCATGACTGGCAGATGACCCCTATTGATTTTCAGGTCACAAGGTCAAAGGTCAAGGTCACAGTGACTCGAAATAGTAAAATGGTTTCCGGATGATAACTCATGAATGCTTATGCCTAGGATCATGAAACTTCATAGGTACATTGATAATGAATGGCAGATGACCCCTATAGATTTTCAGGTCACTAGGTCAAAGGCCAAGGTCACAGTGACTCGAAATAGTAAAATGGTTTCCGGATGATAAGTCAAGAATGCTTACGCCTAGGATCATGAAACTTCATAGGTACATTGATCATGGCTGGCAGATGACCCCTATTAATTTTCAGGTCACTAGGTCAAAGGTCAAGGTCACAGTGACAAAAAAAGTATTCACACAATGGCTGCCACTACAACTGACAGCCCATATGGTGGGCATGCATGTTTTACAAACAGCCCTTGTTAACATTTATTTTAGTCAGGAGTGTTTTTTTCCTTGTTCATACATAAAAGTAATTTTTTTAATCTATGGAAATTACTTTGAAAATCATCATTTTACCAAACTGTGCCCAAGTCCCTTTAATATTGAAGAATAAAAATCTCCATCATATTCAAATAACCATAAAAACAGAGAGCAGAACATATCATTATCCAGAACTGTTACCCAAGAAATTATTATGTTTCCCCCAAAAATATATTTTCATCTATACAATAGTTAAGATAGCTTGAAAGCCACTTGTTGTTAGCAGGTGAGGACTGACATAAAACTGCTGAAACCCATCAAGCTCTCTGATCATTGGCAGGGGGCTTGGTGGATCAAACAGAGATCATAATATTCTGATGAATTACATTTGCATCTGGAATATCTTAATGTCACAGAGTGTATGAAAACTTGTTAGACACACATATTTATGAATGTGGGTAAAGTGTTGTCCCAGATTAAGCTGTGAAATCCGCATAGGCTAATCAGGGAAGACGCATAACAATAATCCAGTATAGGTGGAAAGATGACCCTTAACACAATTGCATACAGCCCAGTTTTCCCAGAAGCAGCTCTTATAATGCTCATAAACGGGAATCTGCAAAGCTTGTTTAAGAGCTCATTTGAAAATGCTGAAATTTAATAGACAACTCATCTAGCCAGAAAACTTAGATTTGATTGCCTTGTACAAAGGTTTTTGAATTGACAAGGTTTGTTGTTGTTCTACCAAAATGTGTATTAGTTTAAATCCTAACCTGTCTAATACAATAAAACTTTGTTTCTGCTATACTTTGGCTTACATGTATGATACAGCGCTCATATATCTGTACATCTGTACACAACAGTGGAGAGAATGCAATCCTAGGAACAATTTTTATTTGTGAGCGTTATCTCACAAATAATGTAGAGGCAATTTTGCAAATCAGTATGGGATTAACTACGCTAGGAACCATAACCTGTGACTGCCTGTATGGATAACTGCAGTAAAATTAAGCAGACGACGAATGCTGGAGCGTCTGCTCTTTAACCACCACATCTGCCTGTTTATAGTTCCCACTGGTACACTACATAGTGTGTATGTATTCATAAGTATTTAACAGCTTGTAAGACAATGTTGGCCAGTCTAGTGTTTATCATTGAAATCTGTACATATTGGCTGCTTTCAGGGAAAACGGGGCTTAATGCATGTCAAATAAGATTAGCCTGTGCACACTGATTAGCTGTATCAATGATTAAAAAAAAACAACAACACATCTCAACCTGTGCTTTAAGACACACTCTTTATAAATTTGAATTAGTTGTGGTCATTTCAAACTTTCGATATAAAAACATAATTTTGAAAACTGAGTTGCGTCTAAGATTATACAACAGGAAACAAATTCAGTGCCTTCAGCGCTTTGATTACTACATGCATTTGATCAAAGATTCAATGCAATTCTACCTTCCAAACTGCCAGTCTTTCAATATAATAATGCTCATGATCACCATTTTATTTGTTTGGAATGTTAGGAACTGACAGTATCTTCAAAAGCCTTGCAGTAAAATAAAAGCAGCCAATCTATATTCTCACTCTTTTCCTTGATAAGCTGGTTGTCTAGTACTTACTGCATATACTTAGGCCAAAAATAAACAAATGCCATATTTGAATCTGATGAAGGGAGAGAAATGTTGTAGATACTAGAGCTTTGTCACAGATGTGACGTATACCCCCATGTGCCGCATTGACACAGACTATTTTGCATGCTGTCTTCACAAAACAAATAAATCTAAATGGTGATTTTTAAGAATAATTATGCCATTATTATTTATGGCCATTTTGACCTTTGAACTCTTCAATTCTTTCGCATGACACGCCGTCCAATGACCGTGAACAAAATTAATGTACAGAGTCATTTTAAAATCTCACAATTAATGACATAGTTATGGCCCTAGACAAGCTCATTTATGGTTATTTTTCACTTTTAAACTCCAAGTGTGACCTTGACCTTGAAGATATCGACATAATTCTTTCACATGACACATTGTCCAATGACTGTGAACAAATGTACCACGTAATTTTAAAATCTCACAATAAATGACATAGTTATGGCCGGACAAGATCATTTACGGCCATTTGTGACCTTTGAACTCACAGTGTGACCTTGGAGATATTGATGTAATTCTTTGGCGCGACACACCGTCCAATGATGGTGAACAAATAAGCAAAATGATTTTAAAATCTCACAATGAATGACATAGTTATGGTCCGGATAAGTTCATTTATGGCCATTTTGACCTTTGAACTCATTGTTGAACTTGACCTTGGAGATATCGATGTAATTCTTTCGCGCAACGCACCAGCCAATGATGGTGAACAAATGTCCCATATTCAAACTTGACCTATACATCATCTAGATACAACTTGTGACCAAGTTTGGTGAAGATCGGATGAAATTTTGGGACAGACTGACTGACCGACAGACCGACCGACCACCAAAGACCAACAAAGTGACTCCTATATAGCCCCCATTACCAATGGTAATGGGGGTATAATAAATTCAAACACAAGTAATGTGGCCGCGATAGGAATCAAACCAATAATCTTTGGCAATGAAGTCCATCACTCAACTGCAAAGGTGAGTCTGTAAGTAACCCTGATCAAATTGTTAACATATACAGATGTACAATATCCAGTATGTGTAGGATGGATAATAAATTACTGAACTGAGGATTTATTATATGTGGGTGATGTATAATTAATCTAGTATTTAAAACAGAGACTTAACATAACTTGCTACTGAGATCCATCCGCGTCTGAGGCTGCATAATGTGGGGAAACAGCATTCCTCCCTTATTTTCCTTTAAGACTCACAAACGTTGGGACAAATTTTGAATTTGAGCTGCAATTTCCAGCCATGTTTTAACTATTAGATCTGTTTCCCCTGCCATTATAATTGTTATATGAGGGCTAACTAAAAGTCCTGTTGGATTCACATTAAAATGTGCTGTGTTTTACCTGAGGTGGTTCCTCTCTCTTCCTCTCTTCTTCAAACTTCTTCACCTGAAGGCAAAACAGAACACAATGATTACTCAGGGGAAATTATACTGTTAAAGGGAGACAACTCATTTCCGACCCATTCTTTGGTCATTTAAACATCATAAATAGCGCTAATTCTAAAAGGGACCAGATTCTCTTCAACTCTTTGCATAAATTACACAATTATTAAGATGTGGGGGGAAGAAAGTTGATTGTCATCAAAATTAATATGACTGATGGTTTATAATCACTGTCAATGGCAAATGTTCTATGATCAATACATTATTTAGAGTGACTAAGTTTTTGTGGATTACTTAATGCAATAAAGGTGACCCAAATAAGGTGACATCTATCGAATTATGGTACAATTATGGTTAATATTATACCAAGTTTATTTTTCCAAATTTTGATCATTTAAAAAATTACAAATACTGACTGACCTAATGCAGTTTTATCATTTTGTCTATGTCTGTTTCAGCAACTGGTAAAAATATAAACTATAAACACACATTTCTCTGTACCATCAACTCTTTTTTTCCACTAACCCTTACCAGGGGTTTTTTGTAGACAAAGGGGAAGACGCTGGACGCTGTGTGAAAGGGGAAAATAGAGGGCGAGAGAGACATATTTGGGGAAAAAATAAAAACTGTTTTAATGCTTTTTTCATAATTTTGTACTTTTTACAAGATTAAATTGAAATAGAATTAAGATAATATAATCATGATACACATCTTTCTATTAAAAAAAAAATAATAATTTTTTTTTTGTTAGGGGGAATTTTTTGGTCCGGAAAGGGGAAAGAACCAGCCTAGTTTTGTGGGGAAAGACGCTGATATTCGGCGTCTGTTATATAAGGTAAAAAAACCCTGCTTACATGACTGCGTATTGTTAGACATCGAAAAGAGATGCCCTGCAGTCCTACCAAAAAATGACCTTGGGGATAATACACGCGTCTGCACTTACAAAACAATACACTTATTTGGCCATCATTATTGATAAATTGGATAGCAAGTCTAGCAAGTGAAATGATATTTCCCAATTAATGCCTATTGATTCCTTGCAAAGAATACACTGTCAGGCTTATTCGTCAATACGAAAACTGATAGCTCAAGAGAATTAAGAAGTGTTCTTAGTTATAAGCAGATAATTCACATCATTTTGGAACTTCTGCCAATTGCTCTGGGGAATACAATGTTCACCTCGCCAAAATCAATTTGGAAGCATCAACATTAACTTATCTGTTTCCAAAAAAGTACAGCTGTTAAAGGAACCAATTTGACATTATTATTAATGAAAGAAAAACATTCAAAATGTCACATAAAACTATTTTAGTGCTAGCTTAAGATGAAATTAAAATTGACAAAATAACTTTTGTGGGAAATGTATTACAAAACAAACACCAGTAATTCAATATAAATTTAATGTTCGGACAAAACAAGACATGCATGTATAAGCATTGTTTGGTTTATAAAAAATCTTCAGTTACATTCTATGTATTTATATTTTATTTACACCCAAGTTGATTGTCCACGTGTGTTACTAAGCCCTTGAAAACAGAAAGCATTCCTACCATTCCATAGAACAGTAGATAGCCATGGAGAACAACTGTATAAATCACATATCTTATAATTAACAAAGTGCCATAATATTATCTGACAAAAAATGCCATCAACAATAAACAACATGCATCTCAAATTGCCCAGGGTGAAAAATAAAATTCCAGGATAGTAAATCACTGCAGCTGCGCAAGACATTAGTCACTGTACTCTGGTGTTGGTTTCATACTATTCAAAACTCATAAGATTCATAGTAATAATGTTTCTGAATTGCCAAATGATTACGTTCGAATGGAACCTTTCCCTAAAACCCTATAATAGAGCTATATTGGGGCTCATAAAGCCTATATTGGGTCTCATAATGTATAGTTGTTGTTTAAATTACATATTTTACCAGCTTCAAGTAACACAGAAAATGTTTCTATTTACCCATTGATATACCCTATTTATCAAGGAAATACAACCAATATGTTTAAACAACCCACTCATTTCTGAATTCATGCATATTTTAAGGGCAGTGTTTATGTATCAACTGTAATTTTCCCAAAATTATTTGACATTAACAACTCTCCATGAAAATTAATGAAAATTGAATTAAACCTGTAAATGGCAAAAGTTATTAAATCAAGAAGTAATGAAATATAATACTATGCTGGTAAATTGGAAATACTGTAATGTAGCCTTATAAATAACCCTGGGGAATAACTATTTTTTCAAGTGGTTGATTAAATACAAATACAGATTAAGATGGTATGAAGGCAGTCCAACATACAACTATATCTTCCCCAAGATTCTTGGGACCTTTATTAAGTGATTACCTTGAATGTGTGACATTGTACTTTACTAATGACTTTTGAACATCTTTTGAATAACATCATCTTTTCATGAAAATCCTTCAATAGCAGGCGATATGAAGCACATATGAATAAAATGAAGGCTAAAATGTGTGATCTTGACTCATCCCTTCTGCAAATTATCTTAAGATTGTAACAAAGTTTCATAAAACCCTTGGGAGTGTATACAAAATATTGAGCAGACAAGAGGAGGAGGCTAAAACTTTTTACCTTAGAGTATGACCTTGACATAAAAGAACACTAAGACACTTAAGACTTAAAAATCTATATTTAGGTGGTAGCTAAAAAGAATCAGCATGGAAATTAAAGGGGGAAAAAGTGGGGGACACTTTTTAGAAAATTTACAGTACAATGCTTTACAGAAACCTATCCTGGCCATAATTTGAAGCAATTAAAGGTTCAGATTTCAAATCAAAGGTAACATACGCCAATAGCCATTAACCTAAGCCATTAGGAAGATCCGATTACTGCAAATATTCATGTACTTCCATAATTGTTTAACACTTTAGTGACTTTGGTATTTTATGGTGCTTATTAAACTGTGAATGCTGCATCTTGAGTTCAACACAGGAGGCATGTAAGAGACCATTGCTGTTTGTTATTTAAATATTGAAATTGCCTTTCTTTTTTTTCTGATCACTATAAACTACAATCACGATGGGAAAACAGGGTATAATGGTATGTGCAGTGTTGTCCCAGATAAGCCTATGCAGTCCCCACAAGACTACTTAGGGGCAGCACTTTCCATCTCAACTGGAGAGACATCTTTTCAACAAATAATACCATAATGGTGGACTGCACAGAATAAATTTCAGGAACAACAATTTATGTGCATTAAGCCCTCTGTTCCCAAAGCAAGGCTCATATTGTTAAGAACTGCATCAATGTTAGTTCCCAATTCAGAAGATTTAATTCAGAAGATTAATGGTCAATGTCTTCCAACCAGACTACATGTAGATTGCAGAAATTACAAAGAAATCTATTTCTGTGTTTGTATGCCCACACTTTCTTGCAATCTTGTTGTGCCTTCTGCTTCCAAGAGAATGGAAGATTGAAACCAGGAATTATCAGGGATCTGTTCCAAAAGTCTTCGATACAAACAGAGACATTAAAGATGCAAGTATTTTTCTGTTATAAACAGTATTTGAACAATTGAGTTATGCATATGATTTATGAAATTCAAATCCTTCAGACATAAAAAAAATAATTTTGCAACTATGAGGTTACTATTTACTTGATTTGTACAAAACGCTATAGACTTAGTACACCTTCTATTCTATTCTAATTAAGTTTAAACCCTCTATCAAAAGCTTATGGTTTATTGTCATACTCCATCTTCTGGCTAGAGAACCAGTACTTGGTTTCTTTAATTAAAGGTCTTGAAAACACTCACAGAAGGGCATTGAGCCAGAGACCTTCTGAATTCTATGTTGACACCACATATCCAGCTATCCCTTTTAGAACTCTAGTAGATTATTGCACATAACCAATTAACACTAAATCTTTCTGTTATAACATTTTAATTATTTGTGTTTTATTTTGTAATTTTAAGTTCTATTTGGTACTTTAAACAACTAAAAGTGTTGTACAAATGTGACTTCTTTTTTTTCCAAGCTTTTTAAAGACTGCAAGTTTGGCAACTCATTATCAGTAACAGGTGTATGCAATAAAACCCCTGCTAAATGGTCCCGCTGACTGTTTCTTGAACAACACCCAAAAGATTTAACAAGAAATTTTACTTCCAGACAACAACACACAGACAAAACATGATAATCTGTAAGATTACATCCAGAAATCAAGAAATTGTGGTTATCGATACAGTTCAAATGAATAAAATACACAGGTGTGCAAAGAGAAGGGTTTATCATTTAGTGCACATCAATTAAAGGTTAACAAGAATTTGAGACAAGAACATTGTACATTTTTTCCTAAACAAAATTATGACAACAAAAAAACATTCAGTTTAACATGAAAATGAACCATTGACAGTAACCATGTAGGGTTAGGATAATTTAACCCTTTCCCCCATAAGAAGCAAAGTGAAAATGACTTTTGCAACCAGCATTAAACCAGAACAGCCTGCAAGTAACTCGCAGTCTGTTTAGGTTTTATGCTGTTTGCTGCTCATCAGTATCTAAGAGTAGGAAATGGTGCCTTTACAATTTGAACTTAGTAATAAAGGTATTTAATTAAATTTAACTGTCTGTGGGACTACAAATGTGTCAAAAATGTATCTAAATGTAAGTGGTAAAGGGTTCAAGGCACATAGGGGACATCTGGAATAAAATATATATGATAGGTATAATTTATATTATATGTTTTTTTTATTTTGGTAGTCTTAACATTTACAATTTATTTGCATATACCAATATAAATAACAAATTGGGTGGGATACAACTTAATATACAGCCTGAAATGTATAGACAGACATGATAGGACACTCATAATTACACAAGTTCAAATGCTTGCATGCTGTATATTGCCCCAGCTTTTAAAAAGAAATATGCAGTATAATGATTAATGAAAAGTCTAAAGTAATTTATTTTTCTTGGTTTAATCTACACATTAAAGAGTACTACCAGCCAATAAAGTGGATGACATTTTTCCACTGACGTCAATACCTCGAATGATTGCGCAGCGTTCTGGAAAAACCAGACTTCATGCAAGTGTGTAAAGTATTGTCAACAAGGGACAAAATTGTCACAAAACCAGGTTTTCATTGTGAAAAAAAAATCTGATAAAGGGAGAAAACTCAAACTGAACTTTTGAAATGACCAAAAAAAATTAACCCCCTTTGTAAGTTTTTTTTTTTTTTTAAATCTATTTTTAGTCGTGGCGACCTTGACATTGGAGATATTGACGTGATTCTTTCGTGGGACACACCGTCCCATGATGGTGAACAAATGTGCCAAATGATTTTAAAATCTCACAATGAATGACATAGTTATGGCCAGGACAAGCTCATTTATGGCCATTTTTGACCTTTGAACTCAAAGTGTGACCTTGACCTTGGAGATATCGACGTAATTATTTCGCGCAACACACCGTCCAATAATGGTGAACAAATGTGCCAAATGATTTTAAAATCTGACGATGAACGACATAGTTATGGCTCGGACAAGCTCATTTATGGCCATTTTTGACCTTTGAACTCAAAGTGTGACCTTGACCTTGGAGATATCGACGTAATTATTTCGCGCGACACACCGTCCAATGATGGTGAACAAATGTGCCAAATGATTTTAAAATCTGACAATGAACGACATAGTTATGGCCCGGACAAGCTTATTCCGCCAGCCCGCCAGCCAGCCAGCCAGCCAGCCCGCCAGCCAGCCAGCCAGCCCGCCCGCATTCGCCAATCTAATAACCAGTTTTTTCCTTCGGAAAACCTGGTTAAAAATTAGCCTGTGCAGTTCATACAAGCTCATAACAGAGGACACTTTACGCTTGTATGGAATACTTTGTTTAATTTAGGAAGTCTCTTCTAAACAAACAAGAGCTGTCACCATAGGATGACATATGCCCCCGAAAAACGCTTTTCAAAACCTTAACGCTGATTTCAAAACCTAAGCGTGGACACTATGTTCAAGGTCAAGGTCAAAGGGGTCAAATTTTGTGTGAGAATGGAAAGGCCTTGTCCATATACACATGCATACCAAATATGAAGGTTACATCTGAAGCGACAAAGAAGTTATGAGCATTTTTCGAAACCTGAATGCAAAGTGTGACGGACTTTCAGACAGACAGACAGATGTGCAATCACTATGTGCCCACCTTCTCAGGCCAAAAAAAAGTTAAGGCCGAAAGTGCCATGTGAAGACTGCAAAGTCTAATCTGGGTCAGCACTTTACCAACATGCATTTAGCCCTGTTTCCACAGAGTGTGGTTCCAATGATTAATGACCATGGATGCTTCCTTTGACACATCAAACATGACCAGGGAAGGAAAGCACAAATCTCAGTACAGCTGTGTGGTCACATGAGATCACTGTCTTCACTCTGCTATAATGATGGGAGGACTTGATTTACGATCTCCACACCAACAGTCTTACCATTATTACCCTGTTTGATTTATAATTCAGACCATTAAACTGGACATTTCCTTAGACACAGACCGTCATTACAAGAAATTTTCTTGTAGGAGAAAACTCCACAGGAAATGGGCATTGATTTTGGCATAGCTTAGGGCAAAGCAACTCAGGATTCATCTACATAACTGGTGAAGGAAGGTAAATGAGAACTCAGCCTTTATTCCAGAAACCAGTCTTCATTCAGAATACTTATAATCCACTGCCATTTTGTAAAACTTGTGTAGCAATAAAATATTATATTCTACACATATATTTATGATACAAAGATTATTGAATCTAAATTTAGTTTTGGTGCAGATTTGTTCATACGACACAAAGACACTATTTTGTTTTACGGATCATTTCGGCTTAGAGGACTGGGTGAGTAATGTAAAATTTCGAATATAATATATATTTTTTTATAAACAACTGGTAGCAAGATGAGTTGCAGATAATTGGTCAGTAACCACATTTTAATTAACTCTTTTGACCCGTTAATTCTTTTCAGCTCAATTTAACAGTTAAAAATGCCCATAATATCACTTTAACAATATTAGCATCAATGTATTAATGTAAGGCACTAATTGCACATTTCATAAAGGCATCTGGAATAAATATTATTGTATACTGACATTTGGTGTCAATGTTTATCACACACACCTATTAGCCTCCCTCCAGGAAACGGGGGGTTTAAGTATGTGTGTGAAGTGTCATCCCAGATAAGCACAGGTTAACATGGGATGACACCTTCTGCCTAGACTGGATTTTTGTTAAGAAAAAAATGAGAAATTCCTTAAAGCAGAATGTGTCGTCCATGTTTAGGCTGTGCGACTTCACAGGCTTATCTGAAACGAAACTTCATGCACATGCATTAGCCCTATTATCCTGGATGGATGCTCATATCCATTGCATAAAACATCCCATGGCACCTAAGAAAAAGTAACATTCAGCAATGAGAGGGCTGAGCTTTCAAAAAAGGACCAGAGACTCTGTGGTGCACAATTAGTGGGAGAACATTATGTCATAAAAGGGGCTTGTCCTGTGACCTTAAAAATCTCTGGTTGGGGCATGTCCATGAGTCCATGAAACCATGTGTTTTGCTAAAATTTGTATGAATTACTACATGTTCTTCTTTGCTCTTTGCTTTATGAGTATGTTGCTTAAGATTACAGATATAATTTACATTTACATTTTGCAATTAAATTATATGCCAATTATTTATTGTTAAATTTGATGAAAAATTGATTTTCCTGAGCGAATTATACAGCCCACGTTTTTTTTTCGTAATGCTCATTTCAGCAGCAATCCATTTCACAGACGGTGGTATATTGGAAGTCAATGCCAACACAGGTAGTTGAACAGATCACAGCCTACTGTTTGTAGTGTACCGGGTCTGGTAATGAGAAAATGGGGCAAATGTGGAGCACATGATAGGTGAATTACTGGGGAAAACATTCCTTGTCAATGAATTATGACTTCCAAATGATATCCCAGATGAGTTTGTTGTTGGAATAAACACCTCTAAATGATAATTGGACAACAGGCTGTTTTCATTGCCTTGTTCTTTAGGATGCATGGAATACCTGCCCATGGCTGGGTTATCAAAAGTGTTTCTATCTCTTACATATTGACAAGAACTTTCACATATTGTGCAGTTTCTTGTTACCTGATTATATTTTTGTTCGGCATGTTGCAGATAACCACATCATTCCTAGCATTATTGCATGTGCTAAATTCTATCCGTATAATATTCGCCATTTTAAAGACACATTTCTGTTTGTTTCACAGGTGTTCATTTACAATAACCTTTTTCATCATAAGTTCAATCACATCAAAAAATTATATATCCATTACCAGTATGTCTGGTGATTTTTCAAGGTTTTACAATTTTTATACATTCCACATGTAAAGCAAGTAAGACCGAGATTTTTTCAATTTTATTGGTAAATACTGATTTTCACTCATGAGAGATTAGAGAAACAATATTTCCAGAAGTGGTATCATGAGACGCAAGTGAAAATATATAAATCATTTTTGATTTATCAGAGTACTGAAGCATTACAATTTCACAAACCAAGAAATCCAACGATAAAGAGTTGAAAAACAATGCAAATTATATCAATTTTAATATGATTAAAAAATTACTTTTACTACTGAAGTGAAACTTTTTTCTGGCATGTAACTTGTTTTTTGCTTTGTTAAAATGTAATATTGCAAAATGAATTGTATTTTAAGTGTATAGAAGATCAGCTAGCATGCTGTAAAGATACCGACTTGACATTTTAGCCTCATATGTACGTACCACTTGTAGAGTGTTCAATATTGATGTGACATTCAAGGGTAACATGTACATATCACTTGTAGAGTGTACAATATTGACTTGGCATTCAAGGGTCACATGTACATACCACTTGTAGAGTGTACAATATTGACTTGGCATTCAAGGGTCACATGTACATACCACTTGTAGAGTGTACAATATTGACATGACATTTAAGGGTCACATGTGCATACCACTTGTAGAGTGTACAATATTGACATGACATTCAAGGGTCACATGTACATACCACTTGTAGAGTGTACAATATTGACATGACATTCAAGGGTAACATATACATATCACTTGTAGAGTGTACAATATTGACATGACATTCAAGGGTCACATGTACATACCACTTGTAGAGTGTACAATATTGCCTTGGCATTCAAGGGTCACATGTACATACCACTTGTAAAGTGTACAATATTGACTTGGCATTCAAGGGTCACATGTACATACCACTTGTAGAGTGTACAATATTGACTTGGCATTCAAGGGTCACATGCACATACCACTTGTAGAGTGTACAATATTGACATGACATTCAAGGGTCACATGTGCATACCACTTGTAGAGTGTACAATACTGACTTGGCATTCAAGGGTCACATGTACATACCACTTGTAGAGTGTACAATATTGACATGACATTCAAGGGTCACATGTACATACCACTTGTAGAGTGTACAATATTGACTTGGCATTCAAGGGTCACATGTACATACCACTTGTAGAGTGTACAATATTGACATGACATTCAAGGGTCACATGTACATACCACTTGTAGAGAGTACAATATTGACATGACATTCAAGGGTCACATGTACATACCACTTGTAGAGTGTACAATATTGACTTGGCATTCAAGGGTCACATGTACATACCACTTGTAGAGTGTACAATATTGACTTGGCATTCAAGGGTTACATGTACATACCACTTGTAGAGTGTACAATATTGACGTGACATTCAAGGGTCACATGTACATACCACTTGTAGAGTGTACAATATTGACATGACATTCAAGGGTCACATGTACATACCACTTGTAGAGTGTACAATATTGACTTGGCATTCAAGGGTCACATGTACATACCACTTGTAGAGTGTACAATATTGACATGACATTCAAGGGTCACATGTACATACCACTTGTAGAGAGTACAATATTGACATGACATTCAAGGGTCACATGTACATACCACTTGTAGAGTGTACAATATTGACTTGGCATTCAAGGGTCACATGTACATACCACTTGAAGAGTGTACAATATTGACGTGACTTTTAAGGGTCACATGTACATACCACTTGTAGAGTGTACAATATTGACGTGACTTTTAAGGGTCACATGTACATACCACTTGTAGAGTGTACAATATTGACGTGACTTTATAGGGTCACATGTACATACCACTTGTAGAGTGTACAATATTGACGTGACTTTTAAGGGTCACATGTACATACCACTTGTAGAGTGTACAATATTGACTTGGCATTCAAGGGTCACATGTACATACCACTTGTAGAGTGTACAATATTGACGTGACTTTTAAGGGTCACATGTACATACCACTTGTAGAGTGTACAATATTGACGTGACTTTTAAGGGTCACATGTACATACCACTAGTAGAGTGTACAATAGTGACATGACTTTTAAGGGTCACATGTACATACCACTTGTAGAGTGTACAATATTGACTTGGCACTCAAGGGTCACATGTACATACCACTTGTAGAGTGTACAATATTGACGTGACATTCAAGCGTCACATGTGCATACCACTTGTAGAGTGTTCAGTATTATCATGACATTCAAGGGTCACATGTACATACCACTTGTAGAGTGTACAATATTGACTTGGCATTCTAGGGTCACATGTACATACCACTTGTAGAGTGTACAATATTGACATGACATTCAAGGGTCACATATACATACCACTTGTAGAGTGTAAAATATTGACATGACATTCAAGGGTCACATGTACATACCACTTGTAGAGTGTAAAAGATTGACATGACATTCAAGGGTCACATGTGCATACCACTTGTAGAGTGTACAATACTGACTTGGCATTCAAGGGTCACATGTACATACCACTTGTAGAGTGTACAATATTGACATGACATTCAAGGGTCACATGTACATACCACTTGTAGAGTGTACAATATTGACATGACATTCAAGGGTCACATGTACATACCACTTGAAGAGTGTACAATATTGACTTGGCATTCAAGGGTCACATGTACATACCACTTGTAGAGTGTAAAATATTGACATGACATTCAAGGGTCACATGTACATACCACTTGTAGAGTGTACAATATTGACTTGGCATTCAAGGGTTACATGTACATACCACTTGTAGAGTGTACAATATTGACGTGACTTTTAAGGGTCACATGTACATACCACTTGTAGAGTGTACAATATTGACTTGGCATTCAAGGGTCACATGTACATACCACTTGTAGAGAGTACAATATTGACTTGGCAGTCAAGGGTCACATGTACATACCACTTGTAGAGAGTACAATATTGACTTGGCATTCAAGGGTCACATGTACATACCACTTGTAGAGTGTACAATATTGACTTGGCATTCAAGGGTCACATGTACATACCACTTGAAGAGTGTACAATATTGACGTGACTTTTAAGGGTCACATGTACATACCACTTGTAGAGTGTACAATATTGACGTGACTTTTAAGGGTCACATGTACATACCACTTGTAGAGTGTACAATATTGACGTGACTTTTAAGGGTCACATGTACATACCACTTGTAGAGTGTACAATATTGACGTGACTTTTAAGGGTCACATGTACATACCACTTGTAGAGTGTACAATATTGACGTGACTTTTAAAGGTCACATGTACATACCACTTGTAGAGTGTACAATACTGACTTGGCATTCAAGGGTCACATGTACATACCACTTGTAGAGTGTACAATATTGACATGACATTCAAGGGTCACATGTACATACCACTTGTAGAGTGTACAATATTGACATGACATTCAAGGGTCACATGTACATACCACTTGAAGAGTGTACAATATTGACTTGGCATTCAAGGGTCACATGTACATACCACTTGTAGAGTGTAAAATATTGACATGACATTCAAGGGTCACATGTACATACCACTTGTAGAGTGTACAATATTGACTTGGCATTCAAGGGTTACATGTACATACCACTTGTAGAGTGTACAATATTGACGTGACTTTTAAGGGTCACATGTACATACCACTTGTAGAGTGTACAATATTGACTTGGCATTCAAGGGTCACATGTACATACCACTTGTAGAGAGTACAATATTGACTTGGCAGTCAAGGGTCACATGTACATACCACTTGTAGAGAGTACAATATTGACTTGGCATTCAAGGGTCACATGCACATACCACTTGTAGAGTGTACAATATTGACTTGGCATTCAAGGGTCACATGTACATACCACTTGAAGAGTGTACAATATTGACGTGACTTTTAAGGGTCACATGTACATACCACTTGTAGAGTGTACAATATTGACGTGACTTTTAAGGGTCACATGTACATACCACTTGTAGAGTGTACAATATTGACGTGACTTTTAAGGGTCACATGTACATACCACTTGAAGAGTGTACAATATTGACGTGACTTTTAAGGGTCACATGTACATACCACTTGTAGAGTGTACAATATTGACGTGACTTTTAAGGGTCACATGTACATACCACTTGTAGAGTGTACAATATTGACGTGACTTTATAGGGTCACATGTACATACCACTTGTAGAGTGTACAATATTGACGTGACTTTTAAGGGTCACATGTACATACCACTTGTAGAGTGTACAATATTGACTTGGCATTCAAGGGTCACATGTACATACCACTTGTAGAGTGTACAATATTGACGTGACTTTTAAGGGTCACATGTACATACCACTTGTAGAGTGTACAATATTGACGTGACTTTTAAGGGTCACATGTACATACCACTAGTAGAGTGTACAATAGTGACATGACTTTTAAGGGTCACATGTACATACCACTTGTAGAGTGTACAATATTGACTTGGCACTCAAGGGTCACATGTACATACCACTTGTAGAGTGTACAATATTGACGTGACATTCAAGCGTCACATGTGCATACCACTTGTAGAGTGTTCAGTATTATCATGACATTCAAGGGTCACATGTACATACCACTTGTAGAGTGTAGAATATTGACTTGGCATTCTAGGGTCACATGTACATACCACTTGTAGAGTGTACAATATTGACATGACATTCAAGGGTCACATATACATACCACTTGTAGAGTGTAAAATATTGACATGACATTCAAGGGTCACATGTACATACCACTTGTAGAGTGTAAAAGATTGACATGACATTCAAGGGTCACATGTGCATACCACTTGTAGAGTGTACAATACTGACTTGGCATTCAAGGGTCACATGTACATACCACTTGTAGAGTGTACAATATTGACATGACATTCAAGGGTCACATGTACATACCACTTGTAGAGTGTACAATATTGACATGACATTCAAGGGTCACATGTACATACCACTTGTAGAGTGTACAATATTGACATGACATTCAAGGGTCACATGTACATACCACTTGAAGAGTGTACAATATTGACTTGGCATTCAAGGGTCACATGTACATACCACTTGTAGAGTGTAAAATATTGACATGACATTCAAGGGTCACATGTACATACCACTTGTAGAGTGTACAATATTGACTTGGCATTCAAGGGTTACATGTACATACCACTTGTAGAGTGTACAATATTGACGTGACTTTTAAGGGTCACATGTACATACCACTTGTAGAGTGTACAATATTGACTTGGCATTCAAGGGTCACATGTACATACCACTTGTAGAGAGTACAATATTGACTTGGCAGTCAAGGGTCACATGTACATACCACTTGTAGAGAGTACAATATTGACTTGGCATTCAAGGGTCACATGTACATACCACTTGTAGAGTGTACAATATTGACTTGGCATTCAAGGGTCACATG
This sequence comes from Dreissena polymorpha, assembly GCF_020536995.1. NCBI lineage: Eukaryota > Metazoa > Mollusca > Bivalvia > Myida > Dreissenidae > Dreissena > Dreissena polymorpha. The sequence continues at coordinate 35,831,647 of NC_068365.1, forward strand.
TACATACCACTTGAAGAGTGTACAATATTGACGTGACTTTTAAGGGTCACATGTACATACCACTTGTAGAGTGTACAATATTGACGTGACTTTTAAGGGTCACATGTACATACCACTTGTAGAGTGTACAATATTGACGTGACTTTTAAGGGTCACATGTACATACCACTTGTAGAGTGTACAATATTGACGTGACTTTTAAGGGTCACATGTACATACCACTTGTAGAGTGTACAATATTGACGTGACTTTTAAAGGTCACATGTACATACCACTTGTAGAGTGTACAATATTGACATGACATTAAAGCGTCATATGCACAAACAACATGTAGAGTATACAATATTGACTAGACATTAAAGGGACAGATGTACATACCACTTGTAGAGCGGTTTCAGTGGAGATCTTGCCCTCTTTCACCATCTGCATGAGTGCTATCCGGTCATTGTCACTCATCGTAATCTCATGAGCCAACAGGTCCCCTGCATGGGCAGAAATGGAAATCATATTGAGAATATTGGAGTGAATTATCCAGTCAGTAAACTTCATTTCAATAACTTATTGACTGTTTTTGGCAAATGAACATACCGTAGTATCAAACACAGTTTAATAACTGCAAATTTAACTTAAATTGTTAATATCCAATAAGATGCAGTGTTGTTATTTTTTCGGGAATAATACAACTTATTATCAAATGCCATACCCTGTTTCCCATGTAATATAACCATCACATATATTTTTATCTTACACATGTGTAATATACTTTTCAAGCGTTTTCATTGGCTTAATTTTCGTTTATTGACCAATCGCATTTTGTTATTTTGCTGAAATGACGATGCAATGACGCCGTCATGAAATGTATTCAACAGTCGGGATCATTATGTTTGCGTAAATTTTTATTTAATTTGCTCAATTAAAAGCATGTGATAAAAAAGATCTGACACTCGTTGTCATATCATACCATATTACATTTAACTCGTCCACTGACGTCCAGGAAGCTTGTTATTAAGCTTGCCAAAGGCTCGCTTATTAACAAAATTCCTGAACTTGTTTAATAAAATATGGTATATGACAACTTGTGCCAGATCCTATATTTATCTTGCAGGTTGAAAAGGCTGTTTTCGAAATAAGCAGTTTGTAAAGCAATTAAAATGTTTGAATAAAAATATAAAACAAGAGGGCCCAAAGTTGCTCACCTGAGATAACAAGACATTATTGGGACAAATCTTCTGACCAAGTTTCACGAAGATCGGAAAATAAATGTGGCATCTACAGTGTTAACAAGGTTTTACTTTAGCCATATACGGAAAAATGCCCTGCCCCCTGGCAGCCATGTTTTTCAACCAACCAGCATCATTTTTTAACTGGTCCAAGATATTATCGAGATGAATCTTCTGACCAAGTTTCATGAAGATCAGACAGTAAATGTGGCCTGATCTAGAGTGTTAACAAGATTTTATTTTACTATAGCCATATAAGGAAACATGCCCCGCCCTTGGAAGCCATTTTTTTCAAGCAAACATAATTATTTTCGAACTCATCCAAGATATCATTGAGACCAATCTTCTGACCGAGTTTCATGAAGATTGGACAATAAATGTGGCCTCTAGAGTGTTAACAAGGTTTTCTATAGCCATATATAAGCCATATAAGGAAAATGCCCCGCCCCTGGTGGCCATGTTTTTAGAGCAACCAAAACCATTCTCAAACTCATCAAAGATATCATTGGGACAAATCTTCTGACCAAGTTTCATGATGATCGGAAAATAAATGTGACCTCTAGAGTGTTAACAAGGTTTTACAATAGCCATTTAAGAAAAATAGCCCCGCCCTCGTGGTGGCCATGTTTTTCAACCATCCGGCATCATTTTTGAACTTGTCAAAGATATTATTTGGATGAATCTTCTGACTGTGTTTCATGAAGATCGGACTATAAATGTGGCATCTAGAGTGTTAACAAGATTTTACTATAGCCTTATATAGCCATATAAGGAAAAATGCTCCGCCACTTGGCGGCAATATTTTTCAAGCAAACATAACCATTTTCGTACTCATCCAAGATATCATTAAGACAAATCTTCTGACAATATTTCATCAAGATTATTAAATGTCGCCTCTAGAGTGTTAACAAGGTTTTACTATAGCCATATAAGGAAAAATGCCCCACCCCCTGGCGGCCATGTTTTTCAACCAACCGGCATCATTTTCGAACTCGTCCAAGGTATTATTGGGATGAATCTTCTGACCAAGTTTCATGATGATCGGCCAATAAATGTGGCCTCTAGAGTGTTAACAAGATTTTACTATAGCCATATAAGGAAAAATGCCCCGCCCTTTGGCAGCCATGTTTTTCGAGCAAAGGTTACAATTTTTTAACTCATCCAAGATATCAGTGGGACAAATCTTCTGAGCTAGTTTCATGAAGATCGGAGAATAAATGTGGCCTCTAGAGTGTTAACAAGGTTTTACTATAGCCATATAAGGAAAAATGCCCCGCCCCCTGGCGGCCATGTTTTTCAACCAACCGGCATCTTTTTCGAACTCGTCCAAGATATAATAAGGATGAATCTTCTGACCAAGTTTTATGAAGATCAGACAATAAATGTGGCCTCTCTGCCTAGAGTGTTAACAAGATTTTACTAAAGCCATATATAGCCATATAAGGAAAAATGCCCCGCCCCTTGGCAGCCATGTTTTTCAAGCAAACGTAACCATTTTCAAACTCATCCAAGATATCATTGAAACCAATCTACTGACCAAATTTCATGAAGATTTGACAATAAATGTGGCCTCTAGAGAGTTAACAACGCAAATGTTGACGCCACACAAGGGACGACGGACAAAAAGCGATCACAAAAGCTCACCATGAGCACGTTGTGCTCAGGTGAGCTAAAAAGAGGAAGAATGACTGATTCAAATATTCACAATAATTGTTGCAAATGATTCAGGTAACCATACGATATGGAACTATGAATGCACCCCCCCCCCCCAAAAAAAAAGCACAGAATCAATGCCTTAAAATGATTCATATTTATCTACAACAGAGGTGTGGTTTAGCAAAGAAATGAGATCCCTGCAAACCTTATCGTAGATGTCTATCAACACTAAAAATATAAAAATATGCAACATGTAATCACATGCAAGAAAGCAATGTAACTCATTGCCATAAATTAATACAAAACTAGAGTGTTAACAAGGTTCTACTATAGCCATATATAGCCATATAAGGAAAAATGCCCCGCCCCTGGTGGCCATGTTTTTGAAGCAACCAAAACCATTTTCGAACTCATCCAAGATATCATTGGGACAAATCTTCTGACCAAGTTTCATGATGATCGGAAAATAAATGTGACCTCTAGAGTGTTAACAAGGTTTTACAATAGCCATATAAGGAAAATAGCATGCCCCCTTGGTGGCCATGTTTTTTCAACCAACCGGCATCATTTTTGAACTCGTCCAAGATATTACTGGGATGAATCTTCTGACAGAGTTTCATGAAGATCGTACTTTAAATGTGGCCTCTAGAGTGTTAACAAGAATTTACTAAAGCCTTATAGCCATATAAGGAAAAATGCCCCGCCCCTTGGCGGCCATGTTTTTCAAGCAAACGTAACAATTTTCGTTCTCATCCAAGATATCATTGAAACCAATCTTCTGACCATATTTCATGAAGATTTGACAATAAATGTGGCCTCTAGAGAGTTAACAAGGCAAATGTTGACGCCGCACAACGGACGACGGACAAAAGCGATCACAAAAGCTCACCATGAGCACGTTGTGCTCAGGTGAGCTTAAAAGGGGAAGAATGACTGATTCAAATATTCACAATAATTGTTGCAAATGATTCAGGTAACCATACGATATGGAACTATGAATGCACCCCCCCCCCAAAAAAAAAGCACAGAATCAATGCCTTAAAATGATACATATTTATCTACAACAGAGGTGTGGTTTAGCAAAGAAATGAGATCCCTGCAAACCTTATCGTAGATGTCTATCAACACTAAAAATATGAATACATGCAACATGTAATCACATGCAAGAAAGCAACGTAACTCATTGCCATAAATTAATACAACACTAGAGTGTTAACAAGGTTTTACTATTGCCATATATAGCCATATAAGGAAAAATATCCCGCCCCTAGTGGCCATGTTTTTGAAGCAACCAAAACCATTTTCCAACTCATCCAAGATATCATTGGGACAAATCATCTGACCAAGTTTCATGATGATCGGAAAATAAATGTGACCTCTAGAGTGTTAACAAGCTTTTACTATAGCCATGTAAGGAAAATAGCCCCGCCCCCTTCGTGGCCATGTTTTTCAACCAACCGGCATCATTTTTGAACTCGTCCAAGATATTATTGGGATGAATCTTCTGACAGAGTTTCATGAAGATCGGACTTTAAATGTGGCCTCTAGAGTGTTAACAAGATTTTACTATAGCCTTATAACCATATAAAGAAAAATGCCCCGCCCCTTGGCGGCCATGTTTTTCTAGCAAACGTAACCATTTTTGAACTCATCCAAGATATCATTAAGACAAATCTTCTGATCATATTTCATCAAGATTGGACAATAAATGTGGCCTCTAGAGTGTTAACAAGGTTTTACTATAGCCATATAAGGAAAAATGCCCCGCCCCCTGGCGGCCATGTTTTTCAACCAACCAGAATCATTTTCGAACTCGTCCAAGACATTATTGGGATGAATCTTCTGACCAAGTTTCATGAAGATTGGACAATAAATGTGGCCTCTAGAGTGTTAACAAGATTCTACTTTAGCCATATATAGCGCCCTATATGGAAAAATGCCCCGCCCCTTGGCAGCCATGTTTTTCAAGCAAAGGTTACCATTTTTGGACTCATCCAAGATATCAGTGGGACAAATCTTCTGACCAAGTTTCATGAAGATTCGAAAATAAGTGTGGCCTCTAGAGTGTGAATAAAGTTTTACTATAGCCATTTAAGGAAAAATACCCCGCCCCCTGGCGGCCATGTTTTTCAACCAACCGGCATCATTTTCGAACTCGTCCAAGATATTATCGTGATGAATCTTCTGACCATGTTTCATGAAGATCAGACAATAACTGTGATCTCTAGAGTGTTAACAAGATTTTACTATATCCATATATAGCCATATCAGGAAAAATGCCCCGCCCCTTGGCAGCCATGTTTTTCAAGCAAACGTAACCATTTTCAAACTCATCCAAGATATCATTGAAATCAATCTTCTGACCAAATTTCATGAAGATTGGACAATAAATGTGGACTCTACAGAGTTAACAAGGCAAATGTTGACGCCGCACAACGAACAACGGACAACGGATGACGGACAAAAAGCGATCACAAAAGCTCACCATGAGCACGTTGTGCTCAGGTGAGCTAAAAATATATCTTTGTAATTGACAGCACTGATTGAGTAATTTGAAATGCAAATACTTCTGTTTCATAGTTTTTTGCTATTTTTCTCTTTCAAAGGAGCGATTTCATGATACATCCGAGAGGTCACAGTTCTCACCTTGGTGTTTCTTGTAGCTGTGTTTCCTGCTGGAGCGTCGAAAGCCCATGTTCCTGAAGAGACGACCAAGTGTTGAGGTCTTCTTTTTCTCCGAGGGGGACTCACACTCACCTGAAACCAAGTACTGGTAATACTCTTAACCCATTTATGCCTAGTGGACTCTCCCATTCTTCTAAATTGGATCAATTTATTTCCAAAATTAGGGTTGTCTTGCATATTTATTTTATATATTTAGAATATTTCTTAAATTCCTATAAGCAAACAGGGCAGTGGCATTGACATCACTAACAAGATATGGACCACTACTGACCTAATATGGACAAATACACAGTCTTCACTTCACCCATCTTATCATATTAAATACAGACATCAAAATATACTACAAACACTGTTTTGCTTATCTTAAATCATCATCAGCTATTGAGAATATTTATGATAATTTTGAGTACCACTTTTGTTTTGGTGAATAGCAGACATGTTGATCATCATGATAAATTTAATGCAATTAAAAAACTTAAGCCTTTATACATTAAAAAACAAATCTGTTTTTTATCACTGCTGGTAAGTACTTTTTCACTAGAATTTCATGTTCATACTGCCTAGTAATACCACCATTTTTATGCTAAATAACTCAACATTTTATTTCAGTAAAAACACAATAATTAACAAAACCAGAACCAAGATTCTTGAGATAGAATTTCGATCTTACATGCTATCCACTTAATTGGAACAAGGCATATATCACCCATAATCAAGAGTTTCCCTAAAGATTTACAGTATTAACATTGCAAACAAAAATACATAAATGCATTATCAACTGCATATACTTAATAATTTTTTTCTTTTGACATGTTTACTTAGTAAAAACAAAATGTGTTTGGTTATTTTAGTGCCATCCCTTCTGATTTAGTGAAATGTTAATGGGCCACCCCTGCAAAATATTCACTGATTTTTCCTGAACTGGTCATTAACTCACAACCTTAGGATTGTGTGTTCAAGAAATTATTCATGAACTGATGTTATTGATTGAAAATTTAATAAATGCTTAAAAAAGAAATATGAACAGTTCATGAACTTTACAAATGATTTATACACTCATAAACTGTTTTAATTATGTTGGTACCAATTCATGAACTGTCAATAAATGTGTAGTTCATTAACTAAAAATTACATTCACAATAAAACATGAACTAAAAAAGTCATGAACTGTGCAGAAACATATATTATATGAACATTTGGTTCATGAAATTTCAGTTCTAAAGAAATTGTTTTACTTAATGAGAAATGAATTCAAGAATTGTGTATTAATTTGTTAACATCAATTAAAAAAAATCATTATAATTCTCTTGAACATATTCATGGACTTTTTCTTGGATATGTTCATGAACGCATTCATGAATGACATGTTTTCATGCATATTTGTTCCTTATCAAGTTCATGAATTGTTCTTGAATGGGTTCATGACGTGTTCTTAAAAACCATCATGAACAGTTCTTGAACATGTGTGTGAGCTATTATTGAATACGTTCCAGACAGTCAATGTGTTCATGAGGGACCATAATAGTTGTTCATGTTCATTATTGAAAAGAAACAAGAGGTTTTGAACTAAGTCATAAACAGTTCTTGAATTCTTTGGTGTGGGCAGCCAGTGTTGATTCATGGGATGCCTTAGCAGATGAATACCTTTATTTCTCATTCCTATCCTTTATGTGTGGTGCTAGTATTCAGTAGCCCTTGCTTTAACTATCTGCTGGATAGGCAATCAGGCCATCACATGACAAGTTGCATTATTCTAGATGTCTGCATGAAATGCATTCAGTGTTCTAGGGAATTCATATTCCACGAAGCCACATGCAACTTACTGGCATACTATCAAGCCCTATTCATCCATCAAAATTAACTCCCAACAAAATTGACAGCAGTTTCTCAGTTGATATATGATTTACGGAGCACATGTGATGTCAACCGTCACAAAATGACAACTAAATGCTAGGTCAGGGAGACTAACTGCTACAAACAATTACTGATGTCTTTATATTTCAGATAGAAAATCAGTTATTATTTTACAGGATAAATTTTCTTTGAAGGAAACGAGTGATTTTTAAGAAACATGCTATGAACAAAATGTAATTTATATAGAATCTCTATAACAAGATTTAGTTAAAACATTTTTTTTTCAATTTTAGCTTGATTGGTTCCAAAGCCTTGATTCAACAGATAGTCTTAAGTATGTTTTGTGGAAAGAAGCAGTACTTGGTGTTCCTGATCATTCTCTACAGAATGGGGAATTGGGGATTGAACTTGCATGGGATCTCCCTGTGTTAAGACTCGTATCATGAAACTTACACCATTATGACTGCTTAGTGATGTGGTTATACCCGTGAGAATGGAAGAAGATTTAGATGAAGAGGTGGCAAACATGTAATGAATAAGTTATGTTTCTTGATTATAATTATAAGTAAACCATTTCATTGAGATGATGGATAATGCAAAATCATATACCTTACACCATTCTGACAACTGATTGACATGGTCATGCCAGTGATGTTAGAAGAAGAATTAGATGAAGAGGTGGCAAACATGTTATAAACAAACAAGTTAGTTCAATTGTTATCTCTGTGATTGATATATATACACCCATAAAGATTCATGTTGATTATCTTATATAGTTTCTGAATTATGGCCTTTCTAAAATTTTGTGACAAATGGTCACGGACAGACTGACGGACAAAGCCAATTCAATTTTTTTCCGCCTTTGGCATGGGATAATAAGTGTGGTTTTCTTTGAACTTTGACCTAGATATCATTTAGACACAACTTCTGACCAAATTTGGTGAAGATCGGATTAAAACTACTTCAATTAGAGAGCAGATACCATGCTAAATCCTTGAAATGCACTAAGTGACCCCGTGACCTAGTTTTTGACCCGGCATGACCTATATTCGATCTTGACCTAGATATTGTCTAGATAAACTTCTGACCAAGTTTGGTGAAGATCGGATGAAAACTATTTGAATTAGTGAGCGGACACTGCTGTGGACGCCCCCGCCTGTCCACCGCCTGCCCGCCGCCCGCCAAGGGTGAAACTAGAATAAGTCTCATTTTGAAAAAACAGGCGTATAAGAAGAGAACATGTGCAAAGGAACACTTTAATGTTTAAAATCTGAAAATTACATATTTACTAGCAAGAAAAGTTACAATGATAAATCTATGGCCCTTGTTTCTTACAGGATTTCTGCCTTCTGACTTAATATGGGCTGCATCCTGCTTATCAGTCTTTTAATACTACCATATTATAGGCAGTATATAGGCAGGCAATCATAGCTCCAGACCTGACTGCCCATAAAGATTTGTGCAGTCTTGTCAGTTATAGCTACCCTGTATGCTAGTGAGACCACGAAGCCTTTCATGACTTCATATGGACATGGTAGCTGACCTGGCCTGAGACTGGGGGAATACACAGACTGGTCTGCTGGAGCTACCCTTGACGCATATGGCATAAGACCCATTTTGCAGGACACAGATCATCTACGGCTACACCACCAACATAAGCTAAGAGCAACAAGCAACATCGCAAACACCACAGTTGGAAGTAATAACTTATTGGGTTTTGTCGTGCTTCCAGGACAATGTAGCTTAGAAATTAGATTTCCAGAAAAAATACTGTCACATGTTAAAAGCTTTGGAATAAATGGTCCATTATTACATTCTGGAAAACAGAAAAATTAAGAAGTGTGATATAAACTGAATTGCTGTACTTAACTTGTTATTGCTATGCCTACACAGAGGTGAAGCAAGCTTTAAAGTACATTAGGAAGAATAGTCATCATAAACAAGTTGTAGTTTCTATGAGGAATTGAATTTGCCTTCATTCATGGTATTACAATGATCTATTTAAGGTAACATTACAAAACATGCAAGGGTTTCTTGCAAAAGCAGAGCAACATTTAGGAAACAGCACATTGCAAAGCAGGCAGCTCAAATCTCTTACGAAGGTAGTTATGTGGATATATATTTGGTGACAATTGGTCTACAGCCCTTTTCAAACTAATCATTATTATATTTGTTAAATGCGAAGATTGCAGGTAATTTTATTGCCCAAAGTATAAATCCACAACCCGGTATTTCTGTTGAGTATTACATGTATATATATTTGTTTATTACACGATATTGCGAAATTCCAATACCTAAGACAGTCCAGTGGAAGAGTATTTGATAAACTATTCATTTCCGCCCTAACTACTACCCCCCCACCCCCCCTACCCCCCCCCTACCCCCCCCCACCCCAATCCCCCAAAATAACAACTAAAATTCCTGCAAATGCAATCAACATTTCATTATGGAATTATGGAACATAACAAAAAAAATCTTAACAACAAAACAGTTACAGCTAAGGTTCTATGTTCTAGGTTTAATATTATTAAATTATCAAGACCCTGGTATTTTCTTAATGCAAACATTTTTCTATTCCAGGGCTTTCCACAGGCCATTTAACGATCCTTCGCCGGGGCGCTTGAATTTCGAAATCATAGTCCCCGGGGCGCTTGCAATTTTCCAATCAGTGTATTTTTCAGTAAAAGAAAGTGGAGATTGTAAAAAAAAATCAAGGTTTCTCTATCAGTGTATCAATATTCCCTGTTTTAAAAGAGCATTCGGTACCTACTTTCACAAGTAATCGCCATAAACACCACATGGGGTAATGGATAATCCACTGATAAGACGCGCGTATCGATTATTCTAGCAACATTTCACAGTCATTTAAATCCTGACAAGGATGTAGGTAACTTTCCAGACTTTAAACTGTGATGTTCATCATCCAATCGGTTACGCGAATGCTTATGAGGGCGGGGTTAACTATCGACCATTATTTTTAATTGACGTTGGGCACGAAAAAAAGTTTATCGCAGCTTGATTAGCAAGAAGTTGTACCATTTACGTAATATAAAACAGGTAACTAGTACAGTACAGTACATTAAAGACGGTTTCGGGCATCATCATCACACCTTTTTACTGTAAACAAGTGTTACCTATGACTCATAATTAATACGAGAAATTAATTGCAAGTGGTAAACAATAAATTACTTATAACGAGTAAGTTGTGAAAATAACTCCCGGTTACATAACAATTTAATTCCAGTACATGTATATTTCATCATGTCCATTAATAGAACTGATTCACCTCGTTTTTATGACATTTATTCGACACATAATGCGCTTTAACAAATTTTCGTTGCATTTATTACGCACACTTCTAAACGTTTCGTCGGATAATCGATACTTAGAAGACTGATGATGGCAACCGGCCGTAATCCTCGTGGACAACGTGAATTTCATGCATAATTCCGTCAAAACATTTATTCGACATGTAAAGTGTTTAAACAAATTATCGTTGAATTCATAACGCAACTGTTAATATTTGTTAATTTTGTTAATATTTGTTGAAATCTAAAATGGGAATAATTAAATGTGTTATCCGAAACCCATTCCCGTAAGTTGATGTTAACGCGTTTTTAATCCGAAACACACTTCCCAATGTAAATGTTACCGCAACGTTAAAATATTCTTGCTTCAAATTAGCAGTGCAAATTTATTGTGTTGAATCTTTTTCTCAATTAAAAAGAGCGCGAAAATTATGCAGTATGTACAATGTCGCGTGCATGTATTGAGTGTTTTAACAAGCACACAACACGTCAGGGGATTGACGCATGTTCAGAGGCAAGATTTCATCAAATCTTTAAATAGTCACTTAAAATGTATTTGATACTATAGAAACATGGCAATGTTTGTTTTAAAGAAATAATTGAAAGCTTTTATCGTAAATATTTACCACAAAGTGAATTATAAAAACGGAATAAACGGGATTCTCAGGTAATAAATAGAAACTTGAAAAGTAGTAAGTATACAGTAATAGAGTCGGCTTGAAACAGATGTATTGGGGAATCGTTCGAGTCGGGATTTTACTATCTGTGCGGGAAAGTTTTAAAACAATTAAACAATATAAAAAATTATATATATTTTTAAATGACTGGGGGATTTTCTTGATGAGTCATAGCGCACCAAATGACGTCTTTTGACGCTGTTTTTCTTTGAGTTATAACGCACCACAGAACGTGAATTGACACTTTGAATTTTAAAAAAATTCAACGTCGGGAGGGGACACCCCTCCCGAACCGCCCATATCAGCCCCGGGGCGCCTGACAAAAATCATGTGGAAAGCACTGTATTCTTATGCTTTTAATAACAGAAATAAAGGCACATCAAAGAATGAAGTAATTATTTGCAGTAGCAAGAAAAACAACTCAAAATATTAATGGATCACATATTGTCCTTTACAGTAAAGCTCTGCTAATAAAGCTTCAAAAAAAGGGAACTGTCATGGCATATAAGGGTGTGTTAAAAAAGGTTGCCAGGAGTTTACAGCACATTTGGGTGAGTTAAGATTTGCTTGACATTGTTTTAAGCACATACATGTGATACAAGATTCAGTTGTCATGTCTTAAGCGCATAAAATGTAAGTTACCTTTTGCCTTTTTCTTTGGGAATACACAACACATGCCTAAATAAAATATAGCACGACAGAGTTACAAACACAGTTATATAGTTTTAAATAACAAACAAGATAATTCAAGTGAACAGAACTAAGGATAGGATTCTAAATAATTGTGGCAATATGAATGCACTAAACTCAATCATAATCATTCGCAAGAGTTGCAGCCAGGTGCATGTAACGATTTATTGAATACATGTATGTTATCATTATCATTGATCAAATATTGCGTAATTTATCAAATGTTCAGTCATTCATAGTTTATCAAAAGTATAGTAATTTATCGAACATCTAGTCCTGTATCAATTTTCCTACAATATGAGTGCAAACACTGTGTCAAATTTCTAATAGAAAATGCACTAACATGAATTTGAATAACTCAAATAATAGTATTACAAGTATACTGTAAGTTTTAACAAGCGTGAAACATATTAATAAGTTGTTTCTTGATTTTGATTTGTTATATTGTCCTCATGAATATTCAAAATCTGCAAAATGTTGCCCAAAGTAAAGAATTGCATGTTTCACAGAACTATTTATATAATAATGCAAATACATCAAGCATAAAATTCTACCTTTAATCCTTTTAAATGTAAAAAAGAGGAATATTATGAAATACAACAAATAAGCCTCAACCTGGGTAAACTGGGTATATGTATGTGCATAGTTTCAGCATTTCAGGTTGCTATGACAACATGATACGCACATGCGATAAACCCCATTTTCCCAGAGTGAGGCTCTAATATTGAAATACATACCAGTGTCCAGGGAGACATAGTTTGCGTGACTCGGACTGTCTTGGTATCTGCAAAAAAGCAACAAAATGTTTGACAAAACAGATACAAAATGACAATCCTTAATGCATATGCATAACGTGTTGTCCAAGATTGACCTGCGATGTCTGCACAGGCTAATCTTGAATGACACTTTCTGCTCTTAGGTTGTTTTACTTTGTTTTATTATGCCCCCCTTCGAAGAAGAGGGGGTATATTGCTTTGCTCATGTCGGTCGGTCTGTCGGTCGGTCTGTCGGTCCGTCCACCAGGTGGTTGTCAGACGATAACTCAAGAACGCTTGGGCCTAGGATCATGAAACTTCATAGGTACATTGATCATGACTCGCAGATGACCCCTATTGATTTTGGGGTCACTAGGTCAAAGGTCAAGGTCACGGTGACCCAAAATAGTAAAATGGTTTTTGAATGATAACTCAAGAACGCATACGCCTAGGATCATGAAACTTCATGGGTAGATTGATCATGACTCGCAGTTGACCCCTATTGATTTTGAGGTCACTAGGTCAAAGGTCAAGGTCACGGTGACCCGAAATAGTAAAATGGTTTCCGGATGATAACTCAAGAATGCATATGCCTAGGATCATGAAACTTCATGGGTAGATTGATCATGACTCGCAGATGACCCCTATTGATTTTGAGGTCACTAGGTCAAGGGTCAAGGTCACGGTGACACTAAATAGTAAAATGGTTTCCGGATGATAACTCAAGAACGCATATGCCTAGGATCATGAAACTTCACAGGTAGATTGATCATGACTCGCAGATGACCCTATTGATTTTGAGGTCACAAGGTCAAAAGTCAAGGTCACGGTGACCCGAAATAGTAAAATGATTTTCGGATGATAACTCAAGAACGCTTTTGCCTAGGATCATGACACTTCATAGGTACATTGATTGTGACTCACAGATGACCCCTATTGATTTTCAGGTCACTTGGTCAAAGGTCAAGGTCACAGTGACAAAAAACGTATTCACACAATGGCTGCCACTACAACGGACAGCCCATATGGGGGGCATGCATGTTTTACAAACAGCCCTTGTTTAAGTTTAATTGTCTTGAACATACAGCAGGGGCAAACCTTAAGAAAATATTTCAATGTCTGGAATGTTATACCTCAGCATCTCATGATATGTGTAGAATTCAAATGTGTATAGAACAAATATACCAAACATTTTACTCCAAAAACTAGTTGAAGAGCTCCGCAGTCGGAGACAGATGCCCCCCCCCCCCCCCAAAAAAGGCCTTGACACAGGATTTTTTCCAACAAAGCTGACCTTAAGAGTTAATCTAAAGCATTTCTGTTGCAAGCAACACACCCTTAAGTCATATAATGACCGAAGGCTTATCCATCTGACAATGTATCAGGTGCCACGGCGGAGTCATTCATTATTTAGGTAGATGAGTTACCAATGGAAATTTAGCGAGGCCAATGTATCTGCCAAAAATCAGGCCGATCCATCAATCCGCTCATGAGTATTCAATCGGACATGATTTACACATTCAACGTCGCAGTAACTTTGATCATTGACTTAAATTTCAATAGGATTTATCTACTGTCCAACTAAATGCATCTGCAAAGTATGAGGCCCATCACTCAGTCCTTTGATGACATATTGAACAGAAACCAATTTACCACTTAATGTCACAGTGACCTTGACCTTTGAGCTAGTAACCCCAATTTATATAGGGGTCATCTAATGTCCAAGGCCAATGCACATGTGAAGTATCAAGCCAAATGGTCAATGCTTTAAAGAGTTATTGATCAGAAACGATTTTCACACTTATTGTGACAGTGACCTTGACCATTGACCTAGTGACCCGAATTTCAATAGGGGTAATCTACTGTCCAAGGCCAATGCACATGAGAAGTATCAAGCCAATGGGTGAATCAGTTGACGAGTTATTGATCGGAAATGTCTTCACACTTAGTGTGACAGTGACCTTGACCTTTGACCTAGTGACCCCAATTTCAATAGGAGCCATCTACTGTCCAAGGCCAATACACATGGGAAGTATCAAGCCAATTGGTCAATCCATTCACAAGTTATTGATCAGAAATTAACTGGTCTTCCGACAGACCGACCCACTTCCAGCAAAACAGTATACCCCCTCTTATTCAAAGGGTGGCATACAAATGATTAAAACTGGGATCACCACCTTGATACGTCAATGAAGCCTGTTTGACGGCTGACAAAACCTCAAAACTAAATTTTGTATACATGTATTTATCCATTTATAAATAAATTGCCTACATGTTCATGTAACACTGTTAATGTCTCCCACTTGCAACACAGCCAACATTATCAAGGAGCAATAGTACTTGTATAGAAACAAATAATACACAAATGTAATGCACAACAATCTATTAGCAGCTAAAAAAAAACAGCCACCATAAACTAAATCATTACATACATTGCAAAAGACTCCAAATGCTGATGATTATTTTATAATTTCACAGATATCACATTAAATAAAATTGAAACCTCAAGAAAACACAAGTCTAATCTAAGACATCCCCTTGTGATTATTATTTTTATCATTCTGTCTAGTAACGCCTCAGTCTGTCTTGCTTCCAATCTCTCTCCCAGACACAGAATAATTGCCTCTGTCACAACAAACAGGCAGTCAGAGCCAGAGGAAAATCCATAGCAAACAACAGCAAATTAAGAAAACATAACACACATTAAAAGAAGTTAAAGAAGTTCCAGGAGATGATTAATAATATACATTATATTAACAGTAAAATCATTTTCATTGTGTGATGTGAAATAAAATAATCTAGAGAAAAAAGTTAATAGAAACACAGATAAACAAGAGGGCCTGAAAGGCCCAAAGTCCCTCACCTGAGATTCAAAGGAACTGACCTGTTCTGTGCAGCCCAATATGTCATTAGAACAAAATGTTCTTACCAACTTCCATGACTAGTGAACACCTTGGCAGCCACGTTTTTCAACAGACCAGAACCATTTTCATACACATCCAAGATATCATTTGAACAAATATACTGACAAAGTTTCATAAAGATTCATAAGTCCATATAAGGAAAAATACCCCGCCCACTGGTGGCCATGTTTTTCAAGCAACTGGAACCATTTTCAAAGTTGTCCAAGATATCATTGGGACAAATCTTCTGACAAAGATTCATGATGATCGAACAATAAATATGGCATCTAGAGTGTCAACAGGGTTTTACTATAGCTATATATGGAAAAATGCCATGCCCCCTTGGCAGCCATGTTTTTCCACAAACCAGAACCTTTTTCAAACTCATCCAAAATATCATTGGGACAAATCGCTTGACCAAGTTTCATGAACATCAGACAATAAATGTGGCCTCTAGAGTGTTAATAAGGTTTTACTAAAGCAATATATAGCCATATTAGGAAAAATTCCCCGCCCCCTGGTGGCCATGTTTTTAAAGCAACCAAAACCATTTTCGAACGCATCCAAGATATCATTGAGACAAGTCTTCTGACCAAGTTTCATCAAGATCGGAAAATAAATGTGGCCTCTAGAGTGTTAACAAGGTTTTACTATAGCCATATACGGAAAAATCCCCCGCCCCCTGGCGGCCATGTTTTTTAACGAACCGGCATCATTTTTGAACAGGATATATTATTCTGATGAATCTTCTGACCAAGTTTCATGAAGATCGGATAATAAATGTGGCCTCTAGAGTGTTAACAAGATTTTACTATAGCCATATATAGCCATATAAGGAAAAATGCCCCGCCCCTTGGCAGCCATGTTTGTCAAGCAAAAGTAACCATTTTCGAACTCATTCAAGATATCATTGAGACCAATCTTCTGACCAATTTTCATGAAGATTGGACAATAAATGTGGCGTCTAGAGTGTTAACAAGGTTTTACAATAGCCATATATAGCCTTTTAAGGAAAAATGCTCCGCCCCTTGGCAGCCATTTTTTTGCAAGCAAATGTAACCATTTTCGAACTCATCCAAGATATCATTGAGACCAATCTTCTGACCAAATTTCATGAAGATTGGACAATAAATGTGGCCTCTATAGTGTTAACAAGGTTTTAACAAGGGATTTAACTACCAGTATTAGAAAGTATGTACAGGTTATCTTTCTTTAACATTAGACTGTTCACATATTTTCACTATATACATATAGAGAAAACTGTCCCACCCCCTGGCGGCAATGTTTTTCCATCATGAACATTTTCGAACTCGTCCAAGATATCTATAAAATTGATGTTTAGAAAAAAAATAATGATGATTAGGCAAAAAATGTGACTTCTAGAGTGTTCACAAGCTTTTTTTACTATATAAATATAAGGAAAATGCCCCCCCCCCTGACATCCATGCTTTTTTACCGATCCAAACCATTTTCGAACTCAACCGTCATATCTAGAAAACACATGTTCTGACCAAATTTCGTGAAGATTGGACCAAAAATGTGACTTCTAAACTGTTTACATGTTTTCACTATATACATATTGAGAAAACTGCCCCGCCCTCTGGCGGCCATGTTTTTTCACGGATCTGGACCATTTTCGAACTCGTCCGAGATATCAATGAAACCAATGTTTTGACCAAGTTTCATGATGATTGGGCAAAAATTGTGACTTCTTGAGTGTTCACAAGGTTTCTCTATAGCCATATAAGGAATACTGCCCCGCCCACCGGCGGCCATGTTTTTCAACGGACCGGAACCATTTTTTAAATCAACCAACATATCATTTAGACAAATATTTTGAAAAAGTTACATGAAGATTGGGCATCAAATGTGACTTCTACAGTGTTCACAAGGTTTTTATTTTTTTGACCTAGTGACCTAGTTTTTGACCCAGCATGACCCAGTTTCGAACTCAGCCGAGGTATCTAAATAAAGGTTAATTTAAGTTCAAACCTATTTATTCAATCTCCACTACAGCAAAAGTATCAGGCTTAAAGAAGCGCTATCGTTTATGTTTCCTGGGTTGAACGAGTACTAGGTGTCTTTGGGGGAGATCTAAAGAATTCTACAATAGTGGGGATCGAACCTGAGACATCCCAGTTGCTAGGGAGACACCATATCCAATATGCAACATTAAATGGACATATACAAAGTTTTTTCACCAAACAAACATTACATACAACTATTTATAAGCTCGACCACAATGACCATCTCAATAAAACTAAATGTGCAGTGTATTATCCTTAACCCTTTCCCACTCAGAAGCAAAGTGAAAATGGCTATGTGTAACTCGCAGTCTGTTCAGGTTTTATGCTGTTTGCTGCTCATCAATATAAACGTTTTGGATAAAACAGTCTTTAAAACTTGAATAATAAGAAAGGACTTAAATTAAATTGCATTTTCAAGGGACTTAAAATGCGTCAAAATGCGTTTCTAAGAGGGTTAAAACATGTTTACAAGCAAATAATTCTTCTCCCTAAGAGAATAACAGTTACTCATGTACACAAGAACACTTTCAAGCAAAGCATGAAAAATACATTATTGATTAATCACTGAATGGTTGCAGACAGTAAGGGCATCATTTCTGACAACTGCAGACAGAATATCATCTCTATTCCATGACACAATCTACAGCTTCTCAATTATTGATGGGCAGTAAATTTATTTAATTTGTTATGGCTGTGTGAAAGAACTTCACCTTCAGGAGCAATAGTCCAAGAAAATTCAAAGTTCAAATTTTAAAGCTCATACAAGTTAAATGTTATGATACCAAAATGCTCAAACTATATTGAAGTAAAAATAAATGAAACCTTCATGATACAATGTAAATATGTCACTTTCAAGCAAATGCCATTTAAATGCCAGATACATGTGCATGTGTTGACTGATCTGGGGGCTTAAATGCTTGTATTGTTTGCACATAATAAAAGAAAACATTTAAAAAATTAGGTTCAAATGTAATTACTAAAATTTATTTTACAAAGCACAATGTTGCTGACCCCATGAAAATTTTACTGGTGTGTCCACATTTTACTACTACGCCATACGATACACATGCACTATTACAAAAGCCAGAACTGTATTTGTCAACATGCACCATTAAACAAGATTGCATATTCAAACTTTATTTTAAAAGTGAAACAAAATTTCAGAATATTCATTCTGCTGAGGTTTTTTTCACATATGCGCCTATTTGTTATGTTTACTAAATGTATTTCTCTTTTCCGCACTGTTTCTCTATCAGCTCCATCTTGCAATTTCAGGGCAAAATTTTAGAATTACAAAAAAACATAGAAGTATGGCAAAACCATACTCTAGCTAGTTGAAGGATGAGAGAACACATTTGTAGCAAACAGCTGAGTTCTTACATCTTCCAACATCTAGACAAACAGGTTAACATGGTTACCTGAGATATTGGCACCAGGTGTTGCACTCAAGTTGATTGCACCCATGATTAGCCTTTATATTGTGTGGAGTTTGTTTTTTTTTAAATCACTTTTTAGTATGGTGAATTATTAGGGTGCCTTACAACAAATTGTGAAACCTTTTGCATATTATCTATAATATGCAACATAGGCATTGTCAGCACTCACTTTTTTCTTGATTAAGCTGACCATTGCATATGAAACAAGCAAATTCGTTGAATTGATATCCCCCGCCAATATGCTTCTGGACACAAAAGTGTTATACATATGTATTTGACACTCAAAAATGCATTTTTTCAAGATACAAAGGGCCATAACTCCATTATTAACAGATGGTGTACAATGCCATTTGTCGTGCATCATCCTCTTATCCATATATACATGTATACTCATACTAAGTTTCAATTAAATCCGCCAAAGCACTTCCAAGATATGGCTCCCGACACACAAAAAATGCATTTTTTCAAGATACAAAGGGCCATAACTCCGTTATTAACAGATGGTGTACAATGCCATTTGGCGTGCATCATCCTCTTATCCATATATATACTCATACTATGATTTCAATGAAATCCGCCAAAGCACTTCCAAGATATGGCTCCGGACAGACGGAAAGACGGAAGGACGGACGGACAACGCCAAAACAATATCCGTCCGCCTATGGCGGGGGATAATAAAGTTTGTTTATTAAAGTGTCAAATTAAGTCCAAAATTGTACTCAGAAGGGGCATTTTATAATTTTGGATATAGCCGTCCCTTTGTGTACCTCTTACATAAAAGACCTGAACAGTTATATTGCGATATAGACCCTTGGATCAATCCTTGATGTAGTAATGCTGAATGGCTAAAATAATGGATTAGTTTGTCCCAGAGAACCTTTATGAAAACCAAAGTTCAAGTTTAAAATGCACATTAAATGCCCAAAATTACCTTGTATATGTGAAGAATGTGTTTTTTACGCCATATTATGTATTTTAATGCTATTCCACTTTGAATTTACAAAAACACACTAATATGCTCTGTCTAACAATATTTTTTTTTTAATCCAATAGTTAAGCCCCAGTGCCATATGAGCAAGGATGGACAGTGCAGTCCCGGATCGTCCCAAATGATCAGTGGATGCATGACAAAGACATGTATAAATATATGGCAGCAATACGGACGAAACACGATTTACCATCAGATAGACAATTTTTTCTTAGGTAGATATTGCAGGTATGATTCCAAATTCATCCAAAATTTTGTGAGTAAGCAAATAATTTACGTAGGATTGCTGGGACACACTCCAGGTACTCACATGATGCACAACTTAATTAATATTGACAACACACGATGATTCCATCAATCTGCAATTGGATCTCAAAGGTGTATCCTGTTATTTTGAGTACACAGCTAAAAAGCTAAATGCCTGCAAAAATAAAATGTTCTGTAAAAGTTGGCCTTCCAGTTCCCAAACGAGCGTTAAGGGCATCATCCGCTGCACATGAAGAACAGCGGAAACAAGAAGAAACAAGCTCAAGGTCCAGATCAATATCTACATGCAACAGCACCACACAGAAACTCGCGCTAAAAAGAAAAGGAAGACGTTCATTGCCCTTTCAGGAGAACAGGGGGTCGACATGGCCAATTTGTTAAAAGGGAACTCTATGTTGTACATGAGGAGCAAGAAGAAATAAACAAAAATTGCAAAGAAGACAGACCTCTTGAATTCAAACACAGCAGAGCCTTATGTTGAAGACCTGGTACGTGAGCGTCAAGACTGTTAGACAAGAAGTGAGGCTTGGTGACAAAAGATATGGCTGCACTTTCTAATGCAGAACTTTTATTCCTGGTGTTTCATTTAGCAAGAGGGAAGGGTTGATCAGCATTTAGTGTGAGTATAAATTTATATTACTGATGTGATTTTTGAAAGGGGTGTGCAGTAAACAAAGTGATATATGGTAAGTTGACATGTAACTTTTGTATTGCCTATATAACATGCCAAAACTAAAAATATAGTTAGGTGTGTTTAGCAGGAAAGCAATCAATACCCTCAATTAAATTAGGTACAGGGTAGGCAACCAACAATGTCAGAACATCAAAGTCTACAGAATGTATTCATAGTCATGTGATTAGTAAAGGTATCTTTTTTAAAGCACACACAACTTATATGGGCCTTGCTGTGGGAAAAGAGGGCTAAACACATTTGCATTAAGTTTTGTCACAGATTAACCTGTTCAGTCCACAAAGAATAATCAGAGAAGACACTTTCAGGCTAGAAAGGATTTTTGTATAGAAGAGACTTCCTTTAAACGCAAAACTTTCCTTAAAGCAAAAAGTGTCGTTTCTGGTTAGCCTGTGCTGAGATTGCACAAGCTAATATGGGACCACATTTCTGCACATGCTTTTCATCCAGTTTTCCCACAACAGCGGCTCATATGGTATAGCAGCTGGCAAAGTCAATCATCTTTACTGTCAGTTACCAGTACCAGTATCTCTTGTGGCAGTTGTCTTACAGTTTCATTTGGATAATGTGTAGAATTAGACGCTATTCAATACAGCCATAGTAAAAAGGGGTTGACTGAAAGATCAAATGCACAATAATATTTTTCTATTTTTCACCCTCTTATCAAAAAAGGTTAAAGGCAGATTTTGTATTTTCTCCTAAAATATTTTAAGGTAAGAGTAAAAATTAAGATTTAGAACATAATAAACATACATTATATTTGAAGTTATGAAGTTATGCAATTGGATCTGAAAAGAAATACAGGTGTTTTCAGCAATTTATGGACAGATATGATCAAATAAACATAAAATTTCAAGTTAATGTACCATACATGACAGCCACTGTAACAGCAATTTGAGTTTCAATGCCCACATAAATACCCAATACAAATTTATTTCTCTATATGACTGAAATATCTTATTTTCAGTAAAACTATAAAATAATATTCACGGACTGGAGCAATGAACTTTTCCCATGCTCCGGTTACAAGGCAATAAGCATCAGATGAGTCAGCAAACATGTTTATGCAGGGGAAGCCCTAAGGTTTACAGATAATGTGTTATTTAATGTTGTTTCTTTTGTACCAAATTACATTACTTTGGGTTCAACAACACTCTGAAGAATCCACTAGGCATGTTAAAGGTGCTTTGGTGTGATAAAATGACATTTTTATAGTTCATAAAAGTAGCAAGGTGTAATTTGCCAGATAATGTATGTTACTGGAATCTACCATCATGTAAGAAAAAAAAGAACCAGCAAAAGATAACAAAAGAGTAGCCCGATATTTTCAACCACAAGCTATTAATTATGTTTGTTAAGATAATCATGCACTGAGTACTGCAAGGGTTCAAGCATACAATAAACCTGCCTGTCTTGTTAATTAAAGGCAATATAAAATAATCTTCTCTGATAATGAAATTCTGTACATGAATGATACCTAAAAGAGATATAGATACCCTGTTTGTGTGTTTTTTGCTGATTTCAACAGAAGTTCAGTGATACTGTGGCAGTCAGTTAACATACACTCGGTAAGCTATTTTATCACTACTAAGTTCACAAACTTATGCCAGATACTGACAGTTGCCATGCTTGAGTCAGATGTTGGGGGTTGAATGGCCAAAGAAATAATTTGATAATCAATAACAAAACAAGTAATGTGACCATCATTGGAATAGTACTCTTGCGCTCCACTAACTGAGCTTGAGGATCCTAGCCAGTCTGTTAAAGTACGATGAAAGTTATTACTGTTTTACAACAGAATGAATTGAAATAATATAAAACTACATTTAAAATTCACAAAAGTCTCATAACAAAGAAACCAGAATAAACTTAAACAAGAGGGCCTGAAAGGCCCAAAGTCGCTCACCTGAGGTAACAAGATATTATTGGGACAAATCTTCTGACCAAGTTTCATGAAGATGGAAAATAAATGTGGCCTCTAGAGTGTTAACAAGGTTTTTATAGCCATATAAGGAAAAATGCCCCGCCCCCTGGCAGCCATGTTTTTCAACCAACCGGCATCATTTTCGAACTCGTCCAAGATATTGTTGGGATGAATCTTCTGGCCAAGTTTTATGAAGATAAGACAATAAATGTGGCCTCTAGTGTTAACAAGATTTTACTATAACCATATATAGCCATATAAGGACAAATGCCCCGCCCCTTGGTAGCCATGTTATTCAAGCAAACGTAACCATTTTCAAACTCATGCAAGATATCAATGAAACCAATCTTCTGACCAAATTTCATGAAGATTGGACAATAAATGTGACCTCTAGAGTGTTAACAAGGCAAATGTTGACGCCGCACAACAGACAACGGACAACGGACAAAAAGCGATCACAAAAGCTCTACATGAGCACGTTGAGCTAAAAAGAAACACCCATTTAGACATTAACAACTGATTTCTTTCCATTAAATCATGGATAGTTCAACTAATTAATATGTCTGAGCGTGTAATTAGACAGTAGCTACAAGTCTTAACCTGCCCCCCACACGTAATGCACAAGAGTGACTTCTTAATTATCCAATTAACCTTACTTGTACAAAATAAATTGGGATAGATACCAGCCAACAGGTACTGAATAGCTCAGAACGAAATGAAGCAGATTTCCTTTGTGTCTTGCATAATTAGCTCAAACTTAAGTGAACATATGTACATGTATGTTTCTTGTATGGGGATGACGTTTATGCATCTTAGCTAAAATTGTACTTGTTAGCAAGAGTAAAGTCCCAAATATAATGCATCGATAAATAGCCTACCAAAAGTGAATAAATATGGGTCATTTTTCTATAAACATTATAATTATTTTCCTAGTCCAAAGTTTCAACCTTATTTTTTGAGGTTGACACCATCACAAGCCTAAGACTTATTTAGGCATTTTTAAGTCTGTATTCTAAATAGACCAAGTACTTAGTGCCTCAGGAGATATTTAGAACACTCCCAACATGGGGATCAAACTCCTCCAGATCACAAAGCTTACATTACATTCAGTGACGCACCACTAGCCAGTACCATTTTCTTGTCTTGGGTACTGCCCTTACCGTGTTTGGATGCTGTGCAGCTGCCCATATCTGTCCATGTGACTCATCTCAGGCTGAAATATACAAGATACAAAATCGTAAGCCAGGTACATGCAGTAGGATGACATTCATGTGTCACTTCTTATATGCCTTGCTGCACAGCATTTGATATTGACCCATTAGAGTAACAACCTAAGAATGGGGAGGTTTGGGATTCTATTGACCACTGGCCAGCTGTAAATCAAACACACTGATCAGCCATTCAGATACTGTATGCCACATTGGTGCAAAAACCATGTACCTTCTTATTTTAATGTCACAGGGTATCTTTTTGCGACCAAGGGAGCTGTGTGTATACTGTAAACGTATAGAAATTTGTCGGTATGAAATTTCGTGGTTTAATGAAAAACAACTAATTTGTTGACACGTAATTTCATGGATTTCAAATTTTCGGGGAAGACTGACCGTCATAATAATTAAACATTTATTAAAACAACCAGATCAATAACGAAGCATAATCTGCTAATCTGTGTTGACCGCAAGACTTGAGGTTAATGTGCACTGAAGCATGAAAGTGTTGCCGATAATTGTCGATAAGAGCGATAAAGCGGCGCACTTGTGGGTCCCTGCTCACTAATTGCCATCGATGTTGTTTTGACAATATTTGCACTTCTCAGCTCAAATGGTCCCATAGTAAAAACACTTAAGTAATAAGCTCCCCAAAATACATGTGTGAAAACCGTTGTCTCTTTAAAATTTAATTTGCGCATATTGACATATATGATAAATCTGCAAACTTTTAATTTAACGACGTCACGTAAAAGAAATGTGTTTTTCTCCACAATTGGTAATGCTATTTATTATATTTATTTACCATGCTTAATAAAACGTACATTGACGATAATGAATAAAAAAAGAAAAACGGATATATATAGTGTAATGTGACCTACTGAAGTGAAGTAACTATTACAAAAACAAATATCTCGGATAACTGACAACACAAGAAAATGTTGGAAATGACATTCGGAAATGACCGATTTCAGATTAAAAATGTATAAATAATCGTTGGTACTTGAATTCGTGGTTCAGTTGACCAACGAATTCCACGAAGATTCGTACCACACGAAATTTAATGGTTTTACAGTATATCTATCAATTTGACCACTTAAGAGTCATGGAATAAGTGCAATATGAAAGAAAACTAAGTGGGTGGGGAAATTGATTACTAGTATTTGGCGACTGGTCGATACCAATTTATGCCATAGATTTACCTACTTAGATATAATACAGATGTGGATATTTTTTAGAATACACAAGGACTTACTGGTGGTACAGAGGGTATGGGAGGTGGTCCAGTCCGAGGGGATCCTGCATACTGCGTGGATAGGTAGTAGGGGTCCTCCATCGCAGACGAGGTCATGGAGCCAGGCTGAAAGCAGGGGAATTCAGGGTGAATGATGCATTGTAGCAGGGCTTTTGTTATTCTATAACTGTAGCTGAATAAACCCTAAAACTTTCAGACATTACATGTACCTTTAATTTCATTTAGATTTCCTCCCAAAATGAAATTTACCCCTAAATATTTCTTTCTCTTATTTTTTACATCACAGAAAAGTTATGCAACATTTGGTTTTAAGACATGTTTTTTCCCGTTATTGAAGGCTCTGATACTTAATTTTACATAATACAAAATAAATTCATAATAGCTTCAATGCACCATGAACACAAGAACATAAACAAATTAAAGATTTTTTTACCAACTCACAGGTATGTTTAAGTACCCACTACATCAAAGAAACTATTAACGGGCCAAGTTTATTCAGTCTTATCAAATTCTAGACTAATGACTACGCCAATTTTCCTTTTTAAATTTGACTACTAAAATCATTGGACAATCATTTGCTATTATCAAACCCTAATGAGTACACTGATCTTTTCTTTTATGTCTGACAACCCTACAAATCACCACATTTATCACCCTACCTTGGGATTCAGTCATCCATCAATTTAACCTTTCCCAAGCTGTCACCATCTTTAAATCCCCAAGGGTGTAATTTGCCATGTGCATGTGTAAACTAATCGCCTGGGAAGGTGAATAAGGGGCTCTGACCTTTATCAACCCCTAGCTCAAGGTCCTCATTTCAGCCATTCATTAACATTGCTTCATCAATTGTGAGTTAGGGCATGTACAATTTATCATACAGAGAAGAAAAATCTCCTAATTTAGATTGCTTAAAAAATGCATCACCATTGCAGTTTTTGTTAGCCTTTGAGATCTGGATAAAGTTGCAGGTAATTTGCAGTCTTTTGAAACTTCAGCCAAGTGACATAACAAAACAAGCAAGACTTTGTTGATGATTACACCCTTTAAAGAATCAGAAGAGCTACATTAAGGCACTGCCATCAAAAGCAAGAAAATGTTAAAGGCCACCCTATATCTATCTGAGAATCTAAAGAAGCCCAAACAGACAATTAAAAAGTGAGCCTCACTCAAAGAAAACTGGGCATAATCCAAGGTTAGCATGTGCAGTCGACACAGGCTAATCAGATTCAGACACTTTCGGGCTTATATAAAAACAATTTTCGCAAAGAAAAGACTAATCAACCCTTAAACAAAATACACCACATAGACGGAGAAAGTTTTCCTTCATTAGCCTGTGCAGACTGCACATACCGAGTACATGCTAGACATCTGCACATACCGAGTACATGCTAGACATCTGCACATACTGAGTACACGCTAGACATCTGCACATACCGAGTACATGCTAGACATCTGCACATACTGAGTACACGCTAGACATCTGCACATACCGAGTACACGCTAGACATCTGCACATACCGAGTACATGCTAAACATCTGCACATACCGAGTACATGCTAGACATCTGCACATACCAAGTACATGCTAGACATCTGCACATACCACGTACACACAAGACATCTGCACATACCGAGTACATGCTAAACATCTGCACATACTGAGTACACGCTAGACATCTGCACATACCGAGTACATGCTAGACATCTGCACATACCGAGTACATGCTAGACATCTGCACATACCGAGTACATGCTAGACATCTGCACACACCGAGTACATGCTAGACATCTGCACATACCGAGTACATGCTACACATCTGCACATACAGAGTACATGCTAGACATCTGCACATACCGAGTACACGCTAGACATCTGCATATACCATGTACACGCTAGACATCTGCACATACCGAGTACACGCTAGACATCTCCACATACCGAGAACACGCTAGACATCTGCACATACCGAGAACACGCTAGATATTTGCACATACCGAGTACACGCTAGACATCTGCACATACCGAGTACACGCTAGACATCTGCACATACCGAGTACACAGGCACAGAGTCCTGTATTCTAGCTAGACATCTGCACATACCGAGTACACGCTAAACATCTGCACATACCGAGTACATGGACACCGAGTCCTGTATTCTAGCTAGACATCTGCACATACCGAGTACACGCTAGACATCTGCACATACCGAGTACACAGACACGGAGTCCTGTGTGACCTGCCACCAGCGTATGTCCTCCAGACGGTCCAACACGTCCTCAACGGGGGTAGACAAATCTGTCGCGTACTTGATGGCAAGGGCAGTAAGGCTGGACCAACATGGCGCAAGGTTCTACAATCAGACACAAAGGAAAATGGATGTGAGCTCTGATGTTATACAACAGGGTTTATTGCATTTGTGCACCGTGTCATCCTAGTTCAGCCTGTGCAGTCTGATAGGATACTTTCCGCTTGTATAGTCTTTATGTTTAAAGGTCGTCTCTTTTTTGAGGAAATCAAGTTAAGTTGGGAAGTGTCTTCCCTGATAAGTGGTTGCTGACTGCATGGAAGTGTCTTCCCTGATAAGTGGTTGCTGACTGCATGGAAGTGTCTTCCCTGATAAGTGGTTGCTGACTGCATGGAAGTGTCTTCCCTGATAAGTGGTTGCTGACTGCATGGAAGTGTCTTCCCTGATAAGTGGTTGCTGACTGCATGAAAGTGTCTTCCCTGATAAGTGGTTGCTGACTGCATGGAAGTGTCTTCCCTGATAAGTGGTTGCTGACTGCATGGAAGTGTCTTCCCTGATAAGTGGTTGCTGACTGCATGGAAGTGTCTTCCCTGATAAGTGGTTGCTGACTGCATGGAAGTGTCTTCCCTGATAAGTGGTTGCTGACTGCATGGAAGTGTCTTCCCTGATAAGTGGTTGCTGACTGCATGGAAGTGTCTTCCCTGATAAGTGGTTGCTGACTGCATGGAAGTGTCTTCCCTGATAAGTGGTTGCTGACTGCATGGAAGTGTCTTCCCTGATAAGTGGTTGCTGACTGCATGGAAGTGTCTTCCCTGATAAGTGGTTGCTGACTGCATGGAAGTGTCTTCCCTGATAAGTGGTTGCTGACTGCATGGAAGTGTCTTCCCTGATAAGTGGTTGCTGACTGCATGGAAGTGTCTTCCCTGATAAGTGGTTGCTGACTGCATGGAAGTGTCTTCCCTGATAAGTGGTTGCTGACTGCATGGAAGTGTCTTCCCTGATAAGTGGTTGCTGACTGCATGGAAGTGTCTTCCCTGATAAGTGGTTGCTGACTGCATGGAAGTGTCTTCCCTGATAAGTGGTTGCTGACTGCATGGAAGTGTCTTCCCTGATAAGTGGTTGCTGACTGCATGGAAGTGTCTTCCCTGATAAGTGGTTGCTGACTGCATGGAAGTGTCTTCCCTGATAAGTGGTTGCTGACTGCATGCGCCAATCTGAGATGACACTTGACGCACATGAATGCAACACTTTTTTTGCAAAGCTATTCTCATTAGAAATGTCATGTTGATAAGGGACTGAGATGACAAGGTCATAGCCTTAATAACTAAGCTATAACATGTAAGTTCAGGGATTATTGCACAATGTAGCACATGGATGCATTAATAGATAGCATCGATTAACTTGAAAACCCTGAACAAAACATATTGAACAAACAGAAAGACAGATTTAGCTATTTTCATCTCTATACTACCCAGAGATAGTATTATATGTAAGCATTGATACTAGTCAAACACTGTTATAAAATGTAATATAAAAAAAAGGATATTGTGACTTTTTGGAAAGGAAAATATGTGCCTTATAGATGCTAACAGAAACTTCAAATGTTTACAATGAATTTTGTTTAACATGTTCTGATGGAATATACTAGCCTTCAAAATTGATTCAAGCAAAAACATATGTTCCAAGACTTTAAATCTAGGTCTGTAAGATGGCATATTTTTAATGTGAAAAAATATCTGGCATTTGTAACAGCCTCTCAGAATGCAATATAATGTAGGCAACATGTGGGCTTTCAACAGAAAGGGTGTTTCATATGGCCAACTCATATGTCAATGCTTCCTTTACTAATTTATTATTTCAAACATTGTACAGGAAAATCAACATTTGATAATTTTGTGTAGCTAATATTTCATGCTTTGTTTTCATTTTCAATTGCTAGTATAGTATGTGCGCTGAATTTACTCTAATAACTGCTTTCATACTTTAGTTCAGCCAATGTATTTCAAGACAAAAACACAATCCCATTCAGCTGAAGGTCAAACCACATGAAATATGAACTGTAAGAAACTCACATAAAAATATCACATAAAAGCATAAAAAATTCATTCACTGTCTATTCAGCACTTAACTCATTAGCTCAGAAAACACATCCATAACCATAGAGGGTAATTGTTATTGCACAATATTTATTACAAATAGCACAATAAAAAATTCCAGGCCTTCATGATTAATGTTGTCGATTGGGCTTAGACAAAATGGTGGAAAACACTAACAGTAATTTATATTGTACACTTGAACAACATTTGTGATAATTAACAAACATCAGGTCATCATTTCATAAGTTAAATCAATACTCATATTCATCTTATATCTTGTCAATTTTCAAATAATATATGTTCATATTATAGCCAACAATTACAATTAAGTAAAACATTAAAGTTTTAACTTCTTTTTTCAGACTATTCCAAAGTTAAAGGCTTTTTGTTACACTGTTTGAAATTGTTTACTTGGACAACAACCAGTATTTGGACTGTAGGAAATAACATTTGAATTCTCACCCTATTAAGAGGCCATAGTAGCCAAAGGGAACCATAACATGGTTACTCAGATAACAAAAGAATATTAATAAAAGATAGAAGAATGATGGTGATGGAAGGTTATTACAACACAACAATGTGTGCACCTCTCTGTATGTTTTGAAAAAAGTGTTTTCAAGCATTATACACATAATTAGCTTGAAACATGTAAATAAAAGCAGCTAATATTTATTACTTCAAGAGTAGAGTTTACAGCCTCATAATTTAAGCACATCATAGAACTAAGCTAAAATTCAACTCTCGAAATAGAAACAGACACTCAAGCTTGAAAAGATTCCTGCATCTTACTGATAATCTTCCAATATTGGAAGATTTCTTTAAGGGATCTTAAGTCCATAAATGAACTGAGAAAGCACTGGGAGAGAGACCCCTACAAAATGAATTTTCAAGCATCTAACTGAACTGATCAATAGCAAGGAAAGCGCGTTTGATTGCTGTTCTATGAAGATCAATAACCTAGCATGCTCCTGAACCAGCTCAAGTGATATTTTACAGAGATGTCATCCAAATACAATTGAGCTCTTCTCTGGGAAAACAGGGCTTACATGTAAATGCCTGAATGCAGTCTGCACAGGACAGTAGCAGGGACAACACTTTCTGCCTTCATTGGATGTGTATTTAAAAAGGCTTCCATTAACCCTTTACCACTAAGGCCAAAATAAACAAGAGCACTGCCTTGCGGGTGCAGACCGCTCATCTATTTTCTTTTTAAAGGTGAAGGGACTCTCATTTTCAATCACAAAGGAGGGAGGGGTGGAGTGAAGAGGGGTGCATTGTGTGGGGGTGTGGACATTTATTACAGTATGTTCCAAAAATGCAAAAAAAAGGAAAAAAAAATTCGGGGGGTGGGGGGGGGGGGGGGGGGGGGGTGGGGGGGGGTGGGGGTGGGAATTCTTGGGTGCGATGGTTGGAGGGTATTTCAAACATAAAATAATAAAAATAAATATTTGTGTTTTTTAACAGTTTCAAAAAAAAAATTGAGGGGGGGGGGGGGGGGGGGGGGGTGAGGTGGGGGGTATAGTGTGAGGGTGTGGTGGTAATTTGTGACATGATCTTAAAAAAAAAAAAAAAAAAAAATTAGGGGGGGAGGGATTCGGGTGGGGGGTGGGGGGAGGGGGGGGGGGGGGATTCTTGGGTGCGATGGTTGAAGGGTATTTCAAACATTAAATAATCAAAATAAATAGTTTTGTTTTTCAACCGTTTAAAAAAAAAAATTTGGGGAGGGGGTGGGGTGGGGGGGGTATAGTGTGAGGGTGTGGTGGTCATTTGTGAGATGATCTTAAAAAAAAAAAAAAAAAAAAAAATAGGGGGGGGAAGAGGGGGGGGGGAAGGGGGTGGAAGAGGGGGGGCACGGGCGATGGTTTGGGTGGAGTCTATTGTGGTATGTCAGGTAAGAGTAGTTTTGTCAAAGTATCAATCAAATCTAATCATAAATAAAGAAGTTATGGCAATTTTAGCAAAATTTAATAATTTGACCTT
This sequence comes from Dreissena polymorpha, assembly GCF_020536995.1. Classification (NCBI taxonomy): domain Eukaryota; kingdom Metazoa; phylum Mollusca; class Bivalvia; order Myida; family Dreissenidae; genus Dreissena; species Dreissena polymorpha. Next base: position 35,863,512 of record NC_068365.1, read on the forward strand.
GAGAGTCAAGGTCATTCAAAGGTCAAGGTAAAATTCAACTTGCCAGAACAGTAACCTCATGATAGCATGAAAGTATTTGAAGTTTGAAAGCAATAGCCTTGATACTTAAGAAGTAAAGTGGTACGAAACACAAAATTTAACCATATATTCAAAGTTACTAAGTCAAAAAAGGGCCATAATTCCGTAAAAATGACATCCAGAGTTATGCAACTTGTCCTTTTACTGTACCCTTATGACAGTTTGCGAGTGTTCCAAGTATGAAAGCAATATCTATGATACTTTAGGGGTAAAGTGGACCAAAACACAAAACTTAACCAAACTTTCAATTTTCTAAGTATAAAGGGCCCATAATTCCGTCCAAATGCCAGTCAGAGTTACCTAACTTTGCCTGCACAGTCCCCTTACAATAGTTAATAAGTGTTGCAAGTATGAAAGCAATAGCTTTGATACTGTAGGAATAAAGTGGACCTTAACACAAAACATAACCAAATTTTCAATTTTCTAAGTATAAAAAGGGCACATCATTCTGTCAAAATGCCAGTCAGAGTTACATTACTTTGCCTGCACAGTCCCCTTATGATAGTTAGTAAGTGTTTCAAGTATGAAAGCAATAGCTTTGATACTTAAGGAATAAAATGGATCTAAACACAAAACTTAACCAAAATTTTAAATTTTCTAAGTATAAAAAGGGCACATAATTCTGTCAAAATGCACGCCAGAGTTATCTAACTTTGCCTGCCCAGACCCCTCATGATAGTAAGTAAGTGTACCAAGTTTGAATGCAATAGCATTGATACTTTCTGAAAAAAGTGGACCTAAACGCAAAACTTAACCAAAATTTTCAATTTTCTAAGTATAAAAAGGGCACAATAATTCAGTCAAAATGCACGCCAGAGTTATCTAACTTTGCCTGCCCAGTCCCCTCATGATAGTAAGTAAGTGTACCAAGTTTGAATGCAATAGCATTGATACTTTCTGAGAAAAGTGGACCTAAATGCAAAACTTAACCGGACGCCGACGCAGACGCCGACGCCAAGGTGATGACAATAGCTCATAATTTTTTTTCAAAAAATAGATGAGCTAAAAATAGGTCTGTTTCTGGTCTCCTTGGGAAAAAAAACAGGGTCGGTTTCTAAGGTAGGGATCTTATTTTATTTTTTTAATTTTATTTTTTTGGGGGGGGGGGGGGGGGCGGGGTACTAAAATGGAAGGCTACTAAAGCTTTTAATAAGAAATACATGTATATATTATGCTTTTTTAGCTTTGATATTACATCTTATATGAACGATAATGAAAAAAAAAATTTTCTTTTACCCCAATAAAATGTTGAGGGTCAGCGCCGATTCGGGAGACACGGTCGGGCGACCGGAAACGGACCTATTTTTTATTTTGGCCTAAGATACATATTTTAACACATTTGTAGTCCCTCAGAAAGTTAAATTTTAAGACCTTAATCTTACAAGATTAAAATTTTAAAGGCTTCATTTCCATTCCTTTAGATACTGATGAGCATAAAACCTTAACAGACTGTGAGTTATTCGCAGGCTGTTCTGCTTTTAAGCTACAGTAACATGTATTTGCACATAATTTTTCATAAAAGCGGAAAGTGTTACCCTTAAAGAGTCCCTTATGGACTGCACATGCTACTGTTGGACGACACTTATTGCACATGCATTTAACACTGTTTTCCCATAGCCCAGCTCAATTCTTCTCAATAGTACTAAATTAATGCAGTCACTGTTAAATTTGTATAAACTAAAGCTCAGTCTGCTGATTGACAAAGATCAATTTAGGACACACAAATATATGTCTTGAACACATCTAGGGTGTGGGTGTGTCTGTGTGGGGGGGGGGATGCAGAGGGACAGGACTATAAACAGACTAAAAAACACAGAACTAGTACATGTATGTCTTAATTTATGACCCCAACATCAATGATATCAACGGTACAACGGTATAAAATCTATTGCACAAACTCAGATAAAATAAAGATCCAGGACCAACCAAACAAGAATTTACTGAATTTCAATGTAAGCACAAAAACTTCAACATTCATGATATCATAATTCTTAATACATGTACACTAACATAACACAAACCGTTCATACAAAAAATAACCACTTTTAATTAAAGTAAAAAAAACAACATGTATTAAATATCATATGGTAGCGGTCTTAAAGTAACCACCCAAACAATTACATGTATAACAAAACACTGCACAAAAATTAACAAAATTTCAATTAAAATACCAAACAATCTCTTAGACTAGTATCCGAAGGCAGCATTCTTACCAAACATGTTTGCGATACCCCTGTCAATTAAAGTGTGCGTTAACAGTGGGAGTCAGACAGCCTGGCTGTCTGGTTTAAAACAAGCTAGCAAACAAACAGGTTGACAAATAGCATCTATTATGGAAGTTAACAACTATTTGTGTTGGTTTTAGCTTACTCGACAATTTGATACACACAATACAAGTATAAATTAGTTTAAAAAGTATTATCAGCCTTCTTAAAATCATTTTAATGTTTACACAAAATGGTAATCCTTACATGCACATTTTGCAAGTTAAATTACATATTTGCCATTCTAGAATCAAATATTTAATCCAGCTGGAATTCTTTGTGTGTTTATTTTCAATTTAGTATTGGCCTTCTTTGTCTAGGAAAACATGCATACATGTATATGCAAGCAGAAATGATTGCGTCTTAGACTCTAACCCTGAATTGTATGGTATCCTCTTTGTTAAAGTATGCATAGATACAGTACAGCCAGAGCGGCACAAACATAATCCACGGCTACGCCACGGCCAGATTATTAGTCCGCGGCGGCCGAATCATGTGTTTATGCGGCGTATCGCCGTGGCACTCGGCATCTATCCGCGCAACGACGCCGAGTCTGTATTAACCTCGCGTACTTTCGCGGAGTAAATCCGCAGCATACGTACGCGGCGGATCGAGTGAAAAGATATCCAACTACATGTACATACATGTATGTGTAGCGTAGAATTAATTACGCGCAACTGTTTATGTTTCTTTCGATTATCATTATTAAATTTGTAATCCGAAACACACTTCCGAATTTTAATGCTAACGCGTCCTTTGGCAAATTTTAGCGTCAAATAAACAGTGCTAAAATATCCTTTGTTTCATAAAGAGCGCGCGAAAATTATGCAGACAATTGTAGAACGTCGTTTGGAAAGTTTGGGTGTATTTTGTGTTGTATAAATACATGAACATCACGTCAGGCGTAAATCGCGTGTTCAGTGGGAAAAAAAACACCCCGATTAGACGTTATTTCATCATCTCTATAAATAGTAACAAATGCCAAAATGTATTTGATACTTAAGGAAATATCGAGAATGTTTATGTATCGTAAATATTTACCAGCATTTGCTTTAAAACTAGAATATACAGGATTATCGGGTAAATACTAGCGATATTAACTGTATAATATGAACAAAATAAAATGTGTTTATATACGCATATTCAAACAATAGTTATAATAAGCTGATAATTAACAAAACAACAAATACGTCGTCACAGTCTTGATTATTGACGTGGCTTCAAACTGCTAATTTTCTCAGTTAAAATATAATAGCAGAATCAACATGCAATTAATTTATAAATCCACCATATGCTGGAGCCTTGACCACTTGTATGTGCGAAAACATAATTACGTGACCTTGTTTATGTGTGAAATACATACACTACAGGCGGGAAACAAACTTAATTGGCCAGACACATTAACTATGCTTACATGTATATGCTAATACAATCCGCGCACAATAAATTTATTATGATTTTAATTATTATTATAATTGTTTTTTTAAAATTTGTTAACTACATGTAACTAATAATTTTAAAAAGATTTTTTATTTCATGATGCGCATTGACTCGGCATCATGTCGCAGATCGCGGCATGCCTTGGCGGACAGATGCGAAGTTTCGCGGCGAAATGCGACTTGCCGCCGCATACTGACGCGGCTTCAACGACTGACGCGGCATCGACTTGTTTCCCCTTGCCGCCGCGGATCGTGAAATACGTTTGTTCAGCTTTGGCTGTACTGTATACCCTCAATAATTCGTTTCCAAGAACTTTGCGAATACAGCAGAAAAATACCATTAATGACTCCAATCAAAGTTAAAAACAATCTTATCATGAACTAGAAATGGCGCGGCAGAGGCGGACACGTATCCCCACGCCGCATATTTGACCCAGGGGCCCCCAAGAGTTGGTAATGGGGCCATGCATAGTGAGATTGACCGTATTGTCATAAGAGAGGTTCAGTATCAATTAGAAGTGAATTGGTGTAGAAATGAAGAAATTATAGTAAACAGGGGTGTCAATTGTCCCAAATTTGAAATCCGGAAAATAAAGCCGTAGGATAAAGGGAAGAGAGGGCACAACCCCCCGAGCCCTAGCTTATTGTTCTTTTTTATAGTCTTTCTAGTTGCAATTTCTGGTGAGTACAATGCGAAATATTATAAACCAAACCATCCGTAACACCACAGGTGTATTTGTCATTCTAAACAAATGATATTAAGAACTTCGAAATTAAATTAAAATCGACAAACCAGCGTATCTGAAAACGACTGTCCGAAAACATGTCGCAAAACATCATTTGCAAATGAAATAAAATATGCATATCGCTTGACTGCAGAAAATGAAAACCAGTAACCAGTAACCTAGCAAATACGCAGTTAATATATGATTTGATTAACATATTGTTTTAAAATATGATATTTAGCCAGTTACTGCTCATGTCAGTGCCAGCGCTTACCGAAATCAATAAATAAAATCGGTACCAAGCGCAAATGTCCGGAATGCTGACGATGCTATAACAATATTTGTTCTGAAATGATCCCGCACTAAAAGAATTTTGTCCCTACCCCCACCCGCCTTAAACAAACTCATCGGATTTACATTCACCTCAAAATCAACCCTGGACGGCTCAAATCCGGATTTCCGGAATAATCCGGAAAATTGACACCCATGAGAAAAAGGCAATTTTGGGTGGGCGTGGCCTATGTGGGCGGGGCGCCCCAGGGTTGGTTATGGGGCCATGCATAGTTGAGATTGACTGTATTGTCATAAAAGAGGTTCAGTATCAATTTGAAGTGAATCAGTGTAGAGATGAAGAAATTATAGTAAAAGGCAATTTAGGGTGGGCGTGGCCTATGTGAGCGGGGCGCCCCTGCAGGGTTGGTAATGGGGCCATGCATAGTTGAGATTAACCGTATTGTCATAAGAGAGGTTTAGTATCAATTTGAAGTGAATCAGTGTAGAAATGAAGAAATTATAGTAAAAGGCAATTTTGGGTTGGCGTGGCCTATGTGGGCGGGTGCCCCAGGGTTGGTAATGGGGCCATGCATAGCTTTGGTTGACCATATTGTCATAAGAAAGGTTCAGTATCAATTTGAAGTGAATCGGTGTAGAAATGAAGAAATTATAGTAAAACTGCAATTTTGGGTGGGCGTGGCCTATGTGGGCGGGGCGCCCCAGGATTGGTAATGGGGCCATGCATAGTTGAGATTGACCGTATTGTCAGAAGAGAGGTTCGGTATCAATTTGAAGACAATTATAGGTGTAGAAATGAAGAAATTATAGTAAAATAACCTAAAAAAATAAGTGAAAATCTCTGACCCTGCCCCGTCCCAACCCCCATAACTTTTGATCCAGGGGTCAGATCAAAATTCCAAATAGTACAGGGTCGCATGTATGCTCATAGCTACCATGTGTTTAAGTTTCAAGGTTCTAGTGCTTATAGTGTAGGAGGAGATAGTGGCCAGGACGGACAGACGGACGGCGGAGATAACCACAATATCCCCACGCTTTTTGAGTTTTTAGTATTTTTACTTCACTTCAAAATTTGCACTAAAACCATCGAAATGTGAGCAAAACATACTTACACTCACATGATGCCATTTCACTAAATGCGTCTCTGCTTTAAATTATTAAATTAAAAAATTTCAGTCTATAAAGAGGCTCCAATTGGAAAGGATGTTACACATTTGAGGATGTTTCAAACATTCAAGACACAGTATACCTGAGTGATAAGCATGTCAGTGCTTTAGCACATTTTAAAGGCCTCTATGAACTACAATGATCAAAAAAAGGTGTTTTGTCAATATAATAGCCAATTTACATTATTTTGTTCACAATAATAAAAAAGAATAAAAAATATACATGTATAACATTTACTTCAAAATAATGTTTTTGTGGTACAATAACCCAAAAAGCTCAAGGGATCTTTATAACAGTAAAAAAGGGCCATTCAGATATAAGCAAAAATTGAACGCTCAGGTTTACAGATAAGTAAAATTCTAGCATTATTGGAGCATTATTTTACCAAATTACATGTATTAAGCACCTTTTTAATCAATAACTTCTGGCTTTTACGCTGCTAAAATCAAGAGAAAGTGGATTTTTATGCAATCACGTCAGTTTTATTTTAAGCCTATTCAAATATCACTGCACAGACTACATTATGTAATTAGGAATGACACTTTTCCATTTAATCATAGTTTTCGTTTCAAAGAAGTCTCTTCTAAAGAAAATCCAGTCTAGGTGGAAAGTGGTTCCCTTATTAGCCAGGTGTGAGGTTGCAGTGGTGTAGTGGATATGGTGTCCGCCGAGCCATCGGGAGGTCACGGGTTCGATCTCCACTAAGGGAGCGTTCTTTAGATATTCCCCATAGACACCAAGAACTGCTTCTAGTCCCAGGAAACAGACTTGAGAGCGTTTCAAATAAGCCGTAGGCTTTCTATGAAATCTAGCTTAAATAAATAGGTTTAAACTAATTAGCCTGTGTAGAGGCACTGGCTTAACTGGAATTACACTTAACTTACATGCATTATGAGCCCCTATTTCCCAGAGAAAGGCTCATATCCTTATACAGGGTGTGGTCTTCACAAATTCACAATGGACCATAAAACTCAAAGATTGGATTTCCAAAATATTGACTTTGTACATCATTCTTATCTTACAGTTTGAAAGTACAATGGGTGATACACTCTCATATTCCCTACCAACCTCTCACCTTGCATTTTTATCTCTCAAAATGGTCATTAAAAATGCTTTCGAAGTAGACTTGCCAGAGGAATGTATGATATGCTTTTTATTCCATCCTTGAAGACGACGAAATGTCTGCGAAAAGGCATCATTATCCAAAACAGAAGATTCATTGCATCAAAGGTAAATAGTTCAAATATTTGATACAGCAGGCATTGTGAATTTCTTATTTACTCAAACCAATATTCCATAAAAGGCGATTGTAAATTGAAGTATCAATAAGCCTGGAGGACCCTAGAAACTTTAATGGTAATTGTAATTTAGTCAATTCGTGCTGAATAGAACATTGTCAATGTATTCTTCAAAGCTGTGAAAAGATTTTTCAATTTAACGTCCACACAAAATAACCCCCCAAAATTACATTGAATGTTTATAAGAGCTGAAATAATAATTACATTTGCAGTGTGAAAGACATAATTTACTGTATTTCCTTCATCAAAACAAAAAGTGCAATAAGGAAAAAACTCCTTATTGCTGGGTAATATAACCTTACATATTTAATAATCAGGCTAATGTTTGACAAATTAAAGTGACTGTATCTCCACAACATATTATAATATTGTGAGGTGGACATATTACTTGCAACCACTTGATTACATTTGTGATTCCATGTTAAAATCCTGCTTAATGATGTAATTCCACAATCAAAATTTTGCAGTTGAAAGTATTTGTAAATCATGACCCTTCTCGAAAAAGTGCACTAAATGCGCATTTAATGCGCATTAAATGCGCATTTAATGCGCATGTTATTGGCACCGTATTTTTTGCTTAACAAGTGCATTTTTATCTGTTAAAAAAAACACTTTTTACTAGTGTGTTTATACATTTAAGTGTATTTTTTTTCCACGAAAAATACACTTAAGAGCGCTTTAAAAAATTACTTTGAGCATGAAGTGTATTATTTGTATGTCTTAAAATACACTTTAAGCGCATTAATACACTTGAGTGCATTTTCAGTCATACAAATGATACACTTTTTGAAGTGTTGGAAGTGAATTTTTTAAGCGCATTATACGCTCAAGTGTACTTTTCATCACTTCAAATTAATATGCTTAAAAATTAACCAAATTAAAAAAAAAATCCCAGCATTTTGAAGTCAGCATTCATTCTTTAAATGAAAGGTTAGTGTAAACACATACATAAAAAACAAAAAGAACAATTCAATAGATAAATACACACTTTTATTAGAATGTTAAACCTTAAAAAAACAAAAACAAATGTTACATATCTACATAAAAGAGAGGATTCAAACGGGCTATTGCCTATCTGGAATTAACAATTGAAAATATCAAGCTCATACCAGTGATTTTTCTCCCCTCTGATTACCGGTAACTGATTAACAGCCAAATACAGATGGTTTCCACTTCAAAAATATTAAAGTTTTCCCCTCCTTAAGCTGAAATGTTTTTCCTATCATTTACTATATTTTTATATATAACATTAATTCCAAATCCCTTTTTGATATGGACAAAAGCAGCACATTTAATTCAATCATATTCTGGATCCTAATACATGTATATGATAAATGAACAGTATTCATGAAATTTATATAAATCTATACCTTATTTTTAAAGGGGCCTTTTCACAGATTTTGGCATTTTTTAACTTATTCATTAAATGTTTTATATCGATAAATGTTAACATTGGATCGTAAAAGCTCCAGTAAAAAATCAAGAATAAAATTAAAAAAAGGAAAACAACATTGCCCGGACCAGGTTTCGAACCAGTGACCCCTGGAGTCCTGCCAGAGTCCTGAAGTAAAAACGCTTTAGCCTACGGAGCTATTCCGCCGTGTACATATGATGAACGTATTTTATACCTTATATAAGCAATCTTCGTAGTTTCACAAAATTTAACGACAAAAACAGAACTCTCCAAATTATTCAATCGTTTCGCGTTGCAACGCTTTATAATTTTTAGGTTTTAAAATCGTCAAAAGATGCATATAATGGCTATATTAGACCATGGAAAATGTTCAGTATTACCGTTTCCTCACAAATATCATAACTAAAACGAAAATTTGCGAATCTGAAACAACTTTTTTCAATTTTGTCAATTTACCAAAGCGTGAAAAGATCCCTTTAAGATCTTCCTTTTTTTGTTCATTATTGCGCTAAAACATGCCCTTCTGAGAGCCAGTACGTACAGGTTGTTTTGAATTCCCAAAGAAAATCACTGCATACATGCTGACAATATTTAGCAGCTTAGCCCCTGTCACTATATTTGTTGTTATACACTGTTCCTTACAAAGAATGCATTCATAAACAACCCTTTATAGAGCACTTCACCAGCTGATCAGGTCTGAATACTACTGTCATGGTCTGTGAGGCGCTTCTCGTGCATGATCTCATTTGAGATCAGGTCCTGAAAGATATTTTATAATGTAAGTGTTAAATATTGCTGTTATGGTAATCTTGTTCAACAGTTGCTATAAATATCATAAATTTAAATCAAAACAAGTTTGTTGGCTTGTTGTTTTTGTTTGTTTATTTTTGCAATTTTAATCTCGTGATCACATGTGACTTTACGCTTTTCATAAATAATTTAAAGAAATTACGTTTGATAGAAAATACTGTTAATAAATGTACTAATATATGTGGTCTCCTTTGGCTGTGTGGACTGGTCGGAAGTGTGACGTCTTTAAATTGCAATAACCTTTATTATATAGTTTTACCTCTAAACAAATCCATCTTTTCTTGGTCAAGGACAAGCTACAGGGCACGGTTTCCCACTCCTATTCCCCTCAAGTTGGCCTGCTTGTGCAGGGTAAAACCTGGTATACATGTCCATACATCAGGTAGTCCCCTTTTTGCTCCCTTTTTTGGCAGGCGATGATGCACATTCTGTCCAATGGATCTTCCGATCAATGTAAATTTCACCTTGGGGTTTAACCTTCAAATATAAAATATTAAAGTTCTGGTTAAATATGGGGGAAAGAAATCTGTTCATTAATGACAAGAAATAGGTATAAATAAATTTTAAGATGACAATAACCATAAAATACAGCCATAATAATTAAAATGGTGTTTTTTTCCTTAAAATTGCATTACATTTACTCATCCAGTTACATTTCCCAGTGACAATACATAAATATGATAATGATCATAATTAATTTAATTAAAAAGAGATGCAGAAATGAAAATACAAACCTGTTACAGCTGTTCCTCAGCATTCCAAAAAAAACAAAAACGGCAGTTGTTGATCACTTTAACCACCCACTATGAATCTTCTTTGCAACAAACTTATTGTTGATTTACACATTGTAGTTAAAACACATTGTTTTCATCACACAATAGTTTATGTGCTGAAAGAATTTCAAGACATTTGACACTAGAATTAATGTTGCTGCATTATACCTAAAAATTTAGCTCAATTTAAGTTGCTGAAACCAAATTGTTTACAAAAATAACTTCCTGTCCTCCAAATAACTTGCTGTGCTCCAGCCAATCAAAAGTGGTTTGTTTTCAAATAGATGGTCCCAGAACCAATCAAAATTCTATAAACACCCCTTTGTTTTGGCTAGATGGAGCACTGATAGGGATTAGTGTATATGATGCTAATTGATCTCTTATCTGATCCTGATCTTATCTGATATTTATTGAATAATACACAGCACACTTAGCATATTATATTTAATTGTGAATATTTCAATATAACATACTGAATGGTGTTAGGAAATAAATATAATATTATAAATATTATTTAAATTGTCTTTTAAAATGTATGTTAATAGTCAATGTGGTAGACATTAATTGAATTGGGGTTAAATATCAGTGTAAGAAAGTTCAAATACTTGTTTTTTATGTTGTGGAGATATAATTGATTCTGGCAAGCCCACATAATTTTTTTGACAATTTCAATTTTTTTAATTATTTACCCACAGCCTGATTTAGTTGTACTTTTCCCTTTAAAAGCTGCTCTACTGATTCACATATTTTATGAGCAGACCAATTGCAATAATAAGACCATAAACATTATGTGAAGATAAAAAAGAATTCAGTACAATCCTCCTATTAAACACTATATCTCTGTCCTTTAACTTCAGTTATTTGCTATAGTGTTGTTTTTTTTATGGAGATGCTCTAAAACTACACTTGTACAGAAAGTATATTTTTTTTGCAAATCAGAAGATACACTAATATGCACAAAAAATGCACTTCATTAAAAAAAATGCACTTATTGCATAAAAAGATGCACTTTGTCTACAGAAGATACACTTAAAGAACAGTAAAATACACTTAAAGATAATGAAAATACAGAAAAAATGCACTTTAGTGCACTTAATTATGAAAAAATGCAGAAAAAATACACTTTTCAGTAAAAATGAAGAAAAAATACACTATAAAGCGTATTTTGTTAAAAAGTGTATTTTATTTTGAGAAGGGGAACTGCAGGACTTAATGCTCGTCTATCTAATGTAATAGAGCATAGCATACATATTTAATCTTCCCCTTAGAAAAAATAATAAAATCATGCCATTATATCAAATATTAATCTTAACATTCATGGGATTTCATAATATTTAAAAACTAGAAATTGTGCGGCAGAGGCCGACGCATATCCCCACGCCGCACGCTACCATGTGTTTAAGTTTCAAGGTTCTAGTGAAAAAAGTGATGGAGGAGATAGTGGCCAGGACGGATGAAAAGGCAATTTGGGTGAGTGCATGTGGCCTATAATGGCGGGGCCCTGGGGTGGGTAATGTGGCTTGGATTTTTATTATGCTGAGAAAGCTCGGGATCTTGACCACCAAACTGGCTTGGATTTTATTTAGGCTGAAATAGCTCTGGATCTTGACCACCAAACTGGCTTGGATTTTAATAAGGCTGAATCACTTGGGGTGTTACCACAAAGCTTGCTTATATTTTAATTATGCTGAAAAAGCTTGGTATCTTGACCACCATACTGGCTTGGATTTAAATGATGATGAAATAGCTTGCGATTTTAATCACCAACCTGGCATGTATTTAGAAAATGCTGAAATAGCCTGGGGTCTTGACCGCCAAAATAGCTTGGATTTTAATAATACTGAAATTGCTTGGAATCTTGACCACCAAACTGGCTTGGATTTTAATTATGCTGAAATAGCTTGGGGTCTTGACCACCAAACTGGCTTTGATTTAAATTATGCTTAAATAGCTTGGGGTCTTGGCCGCCAATCTGGCTTGGATTTTAATAATGCTGAAAGCCGGAAATAGCTCGCGGTCTTGACCGCCAATCTGGCTTGGATTTTAATTATGCCGGAACAGCTCGAGGTTTTGAAATCCAAAATGTCTTGGGTTTAAATAATGCTAAAATAGCTTGGGATCTTGACCACCAAACTGGCTTCGATTTTAATTATGCTGAAATAGCTTGGGGTATTGACTGCCAATCTGGCTTGGATTTTAATTATGCTGAAATAGCTTGGGGTCTTGACCGCGTGTGTTTTTCGTTTTTTATCGAGTGCACCGGGATTGTCTCCCATATGGCCATCGCCCCCAGAAAGACGTGTTAGTTGGTTACGGGGGATAGTGCAAGATACAGGAGACACCCCGTTCCAGGGGTGACCCTGGGTCTTTTAGTGCCCGGTGTATAGCACCTAGTACACTGCACCTCGGTTTAACGTCTCATGCGAAAGACGAGTTAGTAGGTTAGGTGCAGCGGGGGATCGAACCAGCGATCTCTGGATTGTGAAGCCAGTGTGTTACCACTAGACCACGGATCCGCTAAATGGCTAGGATTTTTATATGTGCCGAAATAGCTCAGGATCTTGAACACCAAACTGGCTTGGATTTCAAATATGCTAAAATCGCTCAGGGTCTTGACCGCCAATCTGGCTTGGATTTAATTATGGTAAAATTGCTCAGGATCTTGACCACTTAACTACCTTGGATTTAATAATACTGAAATAGCTTGGGATCTTGACCACAAAAATGGCTTAGATTTTAATGATGCTGAAATAGCCTGGGGTCTTGACCGCCAAAATGGCTTGGGTTTTAATAATACTGAAATAGCGTTGGATCTTAACCTCCAAACTGGCTCCGATTTAAATTATGCTGAAATAGCCAGGGCTCGCGCTGTCGTTCGCCACTTGAGCCATTTGCGAAAATATTGAGAATTTGGCTCAAGAAAAATCTGATTTGCGAAAAGGCTAAAATCTCGTAAAATTTCATTGAAAACAGCCGCCATTTTAACCCGAAACTGGTTTTCTATATTTTTCTCTTTGTTTCAATGAAAGTATTCGCAATTTAAACAGTGAACGAAAACCGGTCTGCATCTGTATCGAGACATCGCTTGACCTTATTGTTATTGAAGTGCACATGGTTGCTGGCCAATCAAAATTGAGCTCGCTTACACATGAAGTGACGTTGTTGAATGAAACGTAAAAATGGGCTTTGAATACACAGTTAATATTGTCGTCTGCAAACGAAATAGCGGCCGGTCGCAAATGTCGTATTATAATATTAAAAATTAAAATAAGCGTGACAATAAATTATTTCCAAGCTGACTATCGATCTAAATTAAAGAGTGATAATTAAATAATTAGTTCTATGTCGTTGATGTTACAACTTTCTGCCGATTTTTGATTGAAATGAAAAGGTGATAATTAATTAATTTGATCGTTTTACTCACACACTATGCTTACTAACAGCGGCGTATTTGAATCAAAGGAAAACGTGAAAAACACATGCTGTTTAATTGCAATTAAAGTTTAATTAAAGTTACGAATTTGTAACGCATAGGAATTTTAATTCATGTTGTCTACTATAGTATATAAATGGAAGTAACCACTTTGTCCGTACAGTGTCAAACAAAGAACTGAAGCTGAGTCTGTATGCCAAAAGTTCATGAACATTATGGTCACAAGTCTGAATAGCAGGTTTTCAGACAACAGTGATGCCGGTCTGTCCTTACAGCCATGAGCAATCTATTTGACCCCAGTATCCCAGTCCCACAAATACACTCAGACATTGACACTGTCTCTGACTTCTTAGGTACTGTAGGAATTGAAGGCTCACAGTCTGAACTGCTTTGTTTCTCCAATTTTGCAAGAGCCAGCCATAATTCTGGAAACAAGTCAGTGACTGACATACACTCTGCTGCAAATTTGGCAATTAAAAATGTCAATTCCTATCCAGCATCAGCAGAAGCTGCCAAAAGGTTGTTAGTATCCCCAGTGTCTACAGTTGATTGTGAACGAGGGCTCAGTAGGCAGAATGTAATCAAAACTGATCTAAGAAATTGCCCCGGACCCCCCCTGGATCAGGGTGGCTCAAAAAAAATTTGGGCCAGCGCTAGCCCTGAAATAGCTTTGGGTCTTGGCTGCCAATCTGGCTTGGATTTTAATTATGCTGAAATAGCTTCAGGTCTTGACCGCCAATCTGGCTTGGATTTTAATTATGCTGAAATAGCTCGGGTCTTGACATCCAAAATGGCTTGGGTTTCAATAATGCTGTAATAGATTGGGATCTTGACCACCAAACTGGCTTGGATTTTTATTATGCTGAAATAGCTTGGGGTCTTGACTGCCCCTGCGAAATGTTGTTCTGCAGTTCACGAATAATTCGTGAACAGTTCATGAACTGTTCGTGAACTGAGTTCATAAACTGTTCACAAATAGTTCGTGAACAGAAAATGAGCCACGTCTAAGAAAAGTTCTTGAAATTTTAGTTCATAAACTGTTCATGAACACTTATGGCATTAAGTGTTCATGAAATATTCTTTAAACCTAATGGCATGAAGTGTTCATGAACTATTCTTGAACCCTTATGGCATGAAGTGTTCATGAACTATTCGTAAACCCGTGTGGCATGAAGTGTTCATGAACTATTCTTGAACCATTATGGCATGAAATGTTCATGAACTATTCATGAACATCAATGGCATGAAGTGTTCTTGAACAGTTCATGAACAACACAATTCTTGAAAAATTCTTCAGGGTTTTGCTGTTCGTGAACAGTTCATGAACATTTTCCTTCTATTTTTCAATGGCTCATTTTCTGTTCACGAACTGTAAGTGAATAGTTCATGAACCATAGTTCTTCAAGAGTTCATGAACTGAGGTGGCATGAAGTGTACATGAACTATTCATGAACAAGAAATTGTCAATTTATGCAAAGGTTATCATAAGTGTTACTAAAGCTCAACAAACAGGTCAGGGTAAGAAGAAACAAGTCTTGTATTAGCTCTTAACATATTGATAGCAACATATAACAATAATTTAAATATAACACTAATAACTGAGATACAAGTGGTTTGATAATACTCTTTAAATTTCATAATACATCTTAATGCACTATATGTTCATGAATAATTCATGTATTGAAAAGATTATGAATAGTCTCATTTTCAGTTCAAGAATCATTTACTAATCAATGGTTTCCCTGAAATGGTTACACTTACAGTGCCAAAGAACTTGAAATGGAACCAATGGCTGATCAGTTCAGCCGGTAATTTATTAAAGACTTACATTTTCAAATATAACATAAACCATGTGCCTTCCGTTTCAACTTTCTGTGCACACAATATTCTTTCTTTGTAAAAACAGCAATGCAATGTACATTGAGTTCTTGATATCATCTTACACTGTTCTTGAAATAAGATGTCCTTAAAACGTTCTTAAACTTGTCTTTTAAGTCTTCCAAGAACAATGACAGATCCTTTTAAGAACATATTGGATTCTTAAAAAGTCCATCATACGTTCAAAAACATTGTGTAGACCTGTTTTAAAGAACATCAGAAGGAAACATGTTGTTCAAAAAAGTTCTTAAAGTGTTCAAGAATAGTTTAAGAATAATTCAAGAACAGGAAAGGTCCTTAAAAAGTTATTGAAGTGTTCCTGAAGGCAGTTTTTGAACAGTTCTTGTACAAATGTTCTTAAAATTCTCTAGAACAGGTCAAGAACTCTAACTTACAGTGGTGAAAGTACTATGCATATTCATACTAACTTCACAGGTTTCACAAATCTACAAGATTTGTATGCTAGACATTTCAATATTACTTTCAAAAATATGTATGAAACATCTAGCACAAAGGAATTCATGAATTATTCATGATGGATCCTTAAAGTCTGTCTCAGAAAAGTCATTAGAAATACTTGTGCATGAAATGTTCATCACTAAGTATTTATGGTTAGATGAAGAACTGTTCATGAACTTTGAAATGTTCAACAATAATTCATAAACAGTTCATGAACATGTCTTAAGAACAGTTCATGTCCAAAAGTTCATGAACCAAGCTCAGGAACTTTTTCAGAACCGTTCATGAACAGTTCTTGATTGGCTTGAAGTGTTCATGAAATCATGAACAACATTTCGCCGGGGTGCCAATCTGGCTTGGATTTTAATTATAAATTAGCTCAGGTCTTGACCGCCAATCTGATTTGATTTTAATTATGTTGAAATAGCTCGGGATCTCAGACCATGAGATACATGTATTCAGCATTAATTTGAAGTCAATTGATGAATAAATGAAGAAGTTATGTTAAAACAAAATTTTGGGTGGGCGTGGTCTATATGGGCGGGGCGCCCCAGGGTTGGTAATGCATTGGGGCCATGCATAGTTGAGATTAACCATACATGTATATTGTCATAGGAGATGTTCAGTATCAATTTGAAGTAAATCTGTGTAGAAATGAAGAAGTTAATGTAAAATAACATAAAAAAAATGAGTGAAAATCTCTGACCCATACATTTGTATATTGCAGCCCTACCCCAACCCCCATAACTTTTGACCCAGGGGTCAGATCAAAATTCCAAATAGTGCAGGGTCGCACATACATGTATGCTCATACATGTAGCTACAATGTGTGTAAGTTTCAAGGTTCTAGTAGCGTGGGGATAAAAAAACAGGCGTTGAATGAGTTAAATTACCTCTGTCTTTATGACCATTTGAGGATTCAAACTGAATATTGCAGGAGTCTTTGTTTAGCATGGGTAAATTTATTTATTTATCTTTTGGTTACCAGTAGAAGTCACACAAAATATGCTCCCTTGTTTTTTTAACTGATTTTTCTTTTTACCCAAAAATGAGGCTCTGACCTTTACTTATAATAATTAACAAACCATCAATTCATGAAGCTAATTAAACTAGCAATGAAGGGAGAAATTGAAATCCAACAGCTCTAGAGGTGATATAGCAAGTACATTGTAACTTGAACCTATATGTACATGTAATGTAACGTGTGATACACAAACAACAACATATCATAATAAAATTCCACATTCAGTTGAAAATTACAGTTACATTGAGAATATTTGTTTAATTTACTGAATATCAATTTAAATTCACAGTGATCGTAGAAAAAAAATGTGTTGTACTTGAAGTTAAAGGAATTAACATTTTAAATAAACTTATAATGGTTTTTATTTGTCCAATTAACATCCTCTTTTAAATTTTAGTACATGTATTGATTTTAACATTTTATTTGTTTTTATTTAACAAAAAAACATCCATATAAATATGTATTGTACCTTCTACAACCTCTTTATCCAAACCACTCAGCATTAAGTAATAGTCTAAGTTGCATAATCTAATAAATTGTGGTTTGAAAAAATTACAACATTTTTGTGGTCAAGTTTATGTGACAGCGTAATGTAAAAAATTTACAAAAAATGTACAAACAAAAGAAACCAACAGATAACCCCAAGATTGTTATCAAGTTTCAAAAATGAAAATGCCTGTAAGCAAAAACATCTTGATATGGTTTTATATCATTTGCAGGGTTCGACACTAAGGCACGTCCGACAGACATTGTCTAGTAAGATCGGTGGTCGGGCTAGTAAAACTGTGGGCTAGCTTGTCCGACTGGTTGTACATACAAAATCTATACTGATTCATATAACTATAACTAACCGAAAACCTTTTTCTCTTGATGTGTAAAATAACTATTGTATCCATTATTTACATCAGAACAAAACTAGCGAATATAAATAAACGCGGAGCATTCACATGATTCATCGCTATTTATAGGCGCGAAGGAGAGCTTCCCGCTGAAATAGCTTGTTTCCATTGGTTGTCATGAATATTAACCCTTTGCATGCTGGGATATTTGTAGTCTGCAAAAATGTTGTCTGCTGAATTTTTAAAATTAGCATTTTCTTCAATTTTTTTCAAAGAATACTATCAGAATAGCAAACAGTTTGGATCCAGATGAGACGCCACGTTCTGTGGCGTCTCATCTGGATCCAAACTGTTTGCAAAGACCTGCAAAATTCCGTTCCAGCACTGAAAGAGTTAATGATTTTCTACAGTGTCATAGAACTTTACATCATGTTTTTACGACTTCTATCGAAAATCGCTATCGTCGATGTAAACATTTTGGCGACCGCGTAGCAGACGAGAGAATGTAATTTAAAGAATGGCTTTGTTCAAGGTTGGATTTTCGTCCGACAAATAAGTTAATAAAGAAGAATCAGACGGTAAAACATACACAGATTATGATGGAAGAGGGCCTTGGAGCTGTGGTAGCATGGAGCACAGCGGTCAAGGAGGCTAGAATTTGCTAACGTTTAATAAATGTCACCTGCTGTACAGACATCATTTGTTTAACTGGTGATAAACAGTGAAATTATAACAAACAATTTATGTTGTTAAATAGTTTTATATTATTTTTTACTCTGGACATCAAATAACTTTCTTGTGTTCACTATTAATTTTCTGATGAAACCTGATTAAACAGTTACACGACACAATTCTGTTTATTTGCTATGTCATTAATGGTCTAGAAGACATCAGATTCGGGCTAGTGCATTTTAAGAGGAGCTGGTCCGATGGTCTGGCTGTAAAAAAGTTTATGTCGAACCCTGATTTGTGCAGGGTTGGCACCAATCGACCGCCCCCGGTTTTAACCGGCGGTTTTTACCGGTTAAAACCGCCCTGGTCAATACTCCCGAAGTGGTCATTACTGGTCAATACTGGTCGATTGAACTTTACCCCCAATTTTAATTTATATTCCATGCCTAATTAGACAATATTGATAATATAAATTAAACAGACATGTTGCCAATAATGTCTTAAGCTATTAATACCCACTATTTTATACCTGTTCATGCAATTTTTAGGCCAATCTCTCAAAATTTTGCAAATAAGTCAAAGTTGGTCAATTTGATTTTTCTGGTTGATTGATTTTTTTTTCAATTCTAATGAATTATGATGCTCATATAATTCTGTGCTTGATTCAACAAGAACCTGTCAATTACTGTGTATGAGTTGTTCCTCATACCCCACTGTCCCCACAGTCTTCTAACAGTCTTCTCACCTGTACAGTTTGGGGCAGCCAAAACTGATAATAGGGCCTTAAATGGCAACTTTTTGACACAATCCTTACTTTTCATGTATTTTTGCATTGATTTCTTTAAATCATTTTTAAACAAAATAGTGAAAAAAAACTTTAATTTTTATTGATATAAGAATAAAAAACATAATAAGAAATAATTATTAAAAGAAAAAAATAAGTGAAAAGAAGAGTAGACCCACAATTGGAAAACATTATTTGTTGGCAAAATCAAGAACTTTGATTGTTTATTCATTTGAATACCAATTGAACTTTTTAATATGAAAGGGAAAAAGCACCTCTTAATACAGAAAGGAAACAAGTTAGAAGTAACTATTAAATAATAGCAAGTACAATGTAATCTTCTTGTGTGAGTGATATGAAATAGCCTAAGGGCAGATTTGCTTAATTGTCAATATCAGAGACATAACACTGCATGCATTTTATTACCAACTAAGAGGCTAGATTTATAACCCTAGAATACACAAGAGTTCTGTTTGTCCATCTGCTTATCAAATAGATATATCAATAGATAAGTGAAATGCTATGGTACCTACAATAGTAATAATACTTTAGTAACAGATGTGATACACTGAGATAAAGATATTGCCTTAGTCCTTATTTATGTGAGGCTGTTTCCATAAATAATAAAGAAGTAACTTTTTACAGCTTTAAAGATTTTTTTACAATAAATAACTCAGAAAAAAGTTTATCAATTACAGAATAATTATTGATTTAATATAAAATGGCTCCTTTGTAATGTTTAAATGCTACAATTTTCAATCGGCCAGTATTGACCAGTAAAGACCAGTATTGACCGGTTTTAACCGGGTATTGACCGCCGGCCCGGTCAATACTCAATTGACCGGTCAATATGCCAACCTTGGATTTGTGTAAACATTTTTGTAATTTCTGAATGATTCAGAGATTAAATGAACAAATAAACAATGAAATGTACAGTAACGCAGCACTTATGTTATAGGTCATAGATCATTCCATGTAGAGTATAACAGATATACATGTACCTGTAATTTAAAACATGTTGAAACTGTAAAAAATTAAATAACATCATTTATATTATAATGAATTAAACATGAAACCACAAACAATAAAAAAAATTATGTAAAATAGCAGCCTTATTTTGCAAATAAAAGCATTCTTATTGAAAGATATGCATTAAAAATGACAACAGTATTAAAATAAAAGAAGCTCTTTCAACACGTGTAAGTGTTTTGTTGCCTGTAAAATCTCTTTGTTTTCGTTGTGTTTGTTTCAATAGTTGCAGCTTTTTTTCCTTCAAACATATTTTTTGCATTAAAAAAATTCAATACAGCCAACAGGGGTTTATTCATAATTTGTGGATTGTGAAACAGCGCGATAATAATTTTTTTATTAAAACGAGAGATTCCAACAATTTACAGAAAAGATTCAAATTCAGCAGCTTTAAGGTAAGCATTAGTTGATCTGTAAAGATCATTGAATTGTTCATATGCACATATGCACTAGTACATTGTATGAACATTTCTCAAACCAATGACATGTTCACATCAAAGCATTTCCAGTGCATGATTCATAACAATTACAATACATTTAGATAGTCACAGGTGTTTGAAAAATATGATTGACCAGTTATCCATTAGTGATGTTATTTTTGTCATAGCCAGACTTTAATCAAATTGACTCATTAGTAATTTCTCACTGTATTTATAAGCTTATGCAGGTACATGTAGAAACTTGAGCAAATAAATATATCTACAATGTAAATGACCGGTAATAAATCAACTATCCCATGTGTCTGATAGATAAAAAAACTACTTGCATTTCAACAACCAAATAAATTAAAAATCAATAATTAGGCTTTCCAATTTCAATTACTACATATCGTGACTTTATTGTGCATTATTATTTTACATTATAGTGCTTTACTAACAGACAGAATTGCTCTTAATGTGTGGGGTCCAGCTTAGAAACAAGCTTGTAGGAAATCAAATAATGTCATGTTGTAATAAATTGTCAATGATAAATACATGTACATGTATCAGTTATTTATACTTTTATGCAACCTTCTTTTTACTCCTATAATTTTAAATATGAGGTCGATATACATCGGTATATTACATATAATTATTCGGACTACCTTCTTTTGTCACAATTTGTATTAACAATACAAATCTGCATATTCAATATGAATTCCAGAAAACATTTGTGAATTGAATAACCCAATAACTTAACTTCAGTTATCAATCCATAATAATATCATTTTAGCGTTTATGTTATTGTAATATGTACATCTAAATAACTATATTCAACATGTACTTTTTGATCCCACTGGGGCACATATGCCAGGCACATCATAATACCGGCAGTATGCATGATATTTAACAAGAATTGAAGTATTGTATGATTCAAATCTAAACATTAGTTTAGAATTGTGAAACATTTTCACGTCCGTGTAACCCTTACTGTCATCACAATTATAATGATAACAGTAAGGGTCAGATGAAGAGCAAATGTAAGTATGACATTTACCTTATAAACTGTAAGACTGTAGGTTCATATCAGATCTTATTGTCAATTATGAGCAGAGATGTGTGTGTGGGCCTGCCGAGAATAGAACGCTACAATTGTATGCACTTATGTACATGTACATGATTAACAGCTGTTTTACGGACTGAGCAAGCTGTTAATTACAAAACATGCGCAAATATCTGACATTGAATGTAAATGTAAATACTATATTCATATAACATAAGCATGAGTAATAATTCACAGTTTCACAACTGATCTGCAACAAAGGAGCAGACCTGTAAAACAATAGAGCAACAAGTTCAGTAATGTGCAGCACAGTTGTCCCTGTGATGTTAACCTTTTCTCTTTACTGTAATGGGTCAACCTGTGTCAGGACTTACCAGTATAATATGGTATTAAGCTTTATCTAGTTTTTGTCTGGAAAAAAAAATCATGTTACAACTTAAAAGCCCATATGATTTTGATCTTTGACCTAAAAATCAGCAGGCATCTTTCTTTCCTCAGTCCCAAGTAACCAGCATAACTCATGTTGATAATCATTGGTGAATGTGTTCTATGGAAATCGTGAGGAAACCAATTTCAACATACAAGTCCCTGTGACCTTGACCTTCAACTTGATGACCTCAAACTTTATAAGTGTCTTTCTTTCCTCCCAAATGACCTCTACACAAAAAATGGGCATGATAGCAGGTTAAAGTATTCTCAAGATATTATTTGAAAACAAAATTACTTCGACCAGACCCTGTGACCCTATTCCTTTGACTTGTAAATCTTAAAATCAAAAGGCATTTTTCTTTCCTCACAAATTATTATCATACGGTACCAATATGCATACATGTAGTTGAATGGCAAAGCCTAGTTCTCTTGAAATCTCCCTTAAATGAATGGTCTACAGAATGACCAACTAGCAGGTGCACAGCAATAATAATAATAATGTCATGCATACATGTATCTTGACACTGAAATGCAATTTATTTATCCTTTTGATTTACCGTAACCTTCACTGCTGCCATTTGCTTTAGCCATGTAGTTCAAACCATTGAATCAAATACTACTTCACATTTTCACCTGTCTGGATTTATCACAAGCAATAATAGCATTGTGCTGTAACATTAAATAAATAAGTTCACAGTGTATTAAGCATTAATGTCTAAATATTACCATTTTTCACATACTTTCACAGCCAGTGTTTATTCTTCCATTTGACTGAACAAAAGAGACCAGTAGAAGTTAACTACGGTTTATTGTTGTGGTCAAAAGATCAAACAGTGGACAGGAGGCCTGGCATTGGTGTAAAAATAAGATCAAAATAAGAGTGCACTAGCTTACCAATTGTAATGGTATTTGAACTATTTATTTGATTAAAACCAGCTCAAAGTCAACATGCATTTTGCTTTTATGCCACTTAAAAGCATAACACATATGGGAGATTTGAGTATTTGAAATTGATGACTTTTAGGCCCTCAATGTCAATGAATCTTTAATTATTACTGTAGTTAAATTAACATTTACAGTATTGTTACAAACACTTAATATTATACATGTACTTATTGTTGTTGGAATTCACTACAAAACATCAAAATTAAACCTTCACCAACCAAAACAACTTTAAAAAATATAACATTTTTTAATATTAATTACCATTATGTCCGTTAGTGTACAATGATTGGTCATAAAGACCTGCCATAATTCCATGAATTAATATGTCGAAGACATCAAAGATTCAAACTGAGTAATATGATTATTTTAAAATATTGATGTGTGTTGTTATTGTATGCAACATCAAGAAAAATGCATTTAAAATATTATATAATATCAAGTAAGGTAAACAACAATCAACATAATGTTCATTTATTCATTATAATTTGTAGGAGGCTTATCTTTAAGTTACATCGTTCTAAGAGCGACTGGAATTGATCAGTCTACGATAGTTTGAAACCCAATTTAATACCAGTAGTATTGATTTAAATACATGTAATCTTGATTTGTACTTTGAAACAAAAAACATGGCTGCAAATTCATATCAATTCCCTGCCAAAATAAAATTGGAAAGACATTGAAAAAGCCAGGATAGATTTCTGTTTCCTCAGTATAGGTTTATAATTGGCAATGTTCATGTATCAACTCATCAAGCATCTCAGTTAAACGTGCATGCCAATATCGTTATGTCTTTATAATGCAGTTTCTAATGAATAAATATGAAATCGATGTCTCTGATAAGTTCCAGAGCTGTCTCTATAAACATTTCCCTATAAGATTCAAGGTTGTGTCATTGTCCATGCCATGTTCTTGGAAATTAAGTTTTGAATGGGATTTTTATGACCTGACATATTGATTTTGTGTTCTGTTATAGATGAGTCGAGACAGCGTTGCTATATCATAGACAGTCTGTGGAAGATATAGCAGTAAATTATGTACTGTCTAATGAAATTCAGACACTTTAAAAACAATGATAAATATCTTTTCCTTAGGACAAAGTTTTTATAAAAACAACGCTTGAGTGTGCAGTTTTGTAATAAATATAGTTCTGGAATTATTTAAAACTGTTTCCTCATAATCCAGGGTCAAAACACACTCCAACATCCTCTGCTTTCTGAGAGATTGTGGGAGCTTATAATTATATACTAGGCTACGGCTGGGTATTTAAAACTGAAAGCATATGAGTACAGAGAGGGTCTTGTTCTTCTTGAATGCTTTGAGCTTTCAGAAGTACATACATGGAGGTACAGCCAGGGTCAATAGCTGGTAGCTGGATTATTCCAACTAAGAAAGGATCATATAGCGGCAAGTAGGCAGTGTTGAGGGAATGGCGTCGGGCATGTTTGGATTGGGGAACACTGCATGGTTTGACTAAAAGTGTTGCTATTTCTTTCCGCGATTTAATAAAGCAAATACTTTAAAATTGAAAATAAAGATGTTTTCAATATTATATTTGGTATTTTGCTAAGGTTCAACTTATAGAGCTGATTGGGAGGGGAACTCAATGTTTTTTGGACACCTTTAATTGGGCATGTTTAGGTCCCATTTGGGAAGAAATATG
The DNA here is from genome assembly GCF_020536995.1 of Dreissena polymorpha. Taxonomy (NCBI): domain Eukaryota; kingdom Metazoa; phylum Mollusca; class Bivalvia; order Myida; family Dreissenidae; genus Dreissena; species Dreissena polymorpha. The sequence continues at coordinate 35,888,405 of NC_068365.1, forward strand.
TATTTTTCCTTTGGGAATTGGGCCGTATAACAGTCCTGTATTTGAACAACAACAAAAACAAAACTGGTATAGCATGTGAACGCACGAGCCAATTTAAGCAATTAAATGCAGGAAGGGTTCATTCTTTTCTCACTTGCCAGTATTCATTTGATATCTTTTCAATATTGTTACTGTTGCCCCATCATTTGATAGTTGCTTTTAAGATTTCCTTTGAATTGAATTTAAAGGTGACAAGTAATTTAATGCTCATTAGGTGGCTAATAAACAGGGCTCTCACTGGATTAACATTTTATTTCACAACCCATATTCACATTTTTTTTAAAGGATTGTATATCCACTTTTCTAAATCTTTCGCACTTCCTGGTAATTGCGAATGGCAGCAGGAGCCCTGAATTAATATCCATGAACCCATTTTTTTTAGTTTTGACTGCCAATTCTCATAATAAAGCATAGGAGGATTTAGGTATTTAGAGTTTAGACAATGCTTTTAATCATTATATAACTAGCATTGCGTCATCATGATTTAAATGAGTTACTGAAACACCGAGACGTTTGGAAAAAAATAAGTTGATTTTTTTTAGCAAACATTAGAAATAAAAGCAATGCCAACCTGTGCAGTGTATGGTGGACTAGCCAGATCGACATGGTCTTCAAACACCTTGTCCCTCAATATAAGAGTCAGGTGATACTTCGGATAAATGACAATATTGTGTTGGACATCATATACGCCTAGACTCTGGCCTCCATTAACAGTGTACTGTGATCCATTGGTGACACCATCATCTGGGGTAGGGGGTGGTACATCACTTAAAAGGTTATCCAACGTTGGCCTAATTGGCACGTGCGCACGAGTATCACGAGCATTTGAAGTCTGCTCATTTTCGAGCGTTAAATACACGCCACATCCACCTTTTTCTTTTAACTCTCTCACCGCATTGAGAATTTTATCCTTGTCTGCATCATCAACATTTATTGCATCCAGATCTTCTGCTCCGATTTGTTTACAAATTTCTAAGTCATCGTATCCGTTATCAATGAAATGCTCCGTGTATTTTTCTAATTCAATCGATTTAAGCCAATTTTCCACAATATTTTTATCCCCCATATTCACACAAATCAAAACCCACGCTTATTTCACATCCTTTTCACATCTTTCGACAAATGCGTATCCGAACACCAACAATTAATTCTTACACACCGAATATCTGACATACACTGTCTACATGTGTATTTGATATGCATATGCGCGCGCACTGTTTATATTTTAATTTGTGACGTCGGCTGTGGGAAACACCTGTTGATAAAAATAGCTTCAGAGAATACTGGGCCGTTGTCGATATACTTCGGCAAGTGTGCCATTGTCGATTTACGCGGTAGGTATGCTTTATCCATGAAATTGTCTTGTTAAAAAGGAGATATGTTATATTAAATATAACACCATATAATATGTAATTATATATTTATTGTTAAACTTTTCTTGTTAGAAACCGCTTCAACTATTACTAATTTGTGCGCGGTAGGGCCATAATGATACGCAAATTAAACCAATCATAATGGTGAGTTAATCATAATAAAAGAATGTTAGAAAATACATAAAATGTCTGTCTTTAAATTTTACAAAAAAATACATGATATTTTGTTGTTAAACAGCAAGGACTAACCTGTTTTTTTTTTATATTTTTCATGCGCATCAGAACCCACAAGTGTAATTTTGCAAAATAAACAGCGGAGAATCGAACATGATTGCTTCGTCCTCAAATACTTCCCTTATAATTCCATTGCATGTTGCGTAAAATTAGCTTTCATGTGTAACTATGCATTTAACTAATACCTATAATCAGCCTATTCTTTGAAACCACTCGGCAAAAGAAGATGTTTTCAACGCAAATCCCTTTGCTTCGCTTTTCATCTGTCAATTCTATCTACAGCTGAAGATATTGTATTCCAAGCAAATACCACTATATCTCATGACATGTAATTGAAAACATACGTTACATCCTGTTGACCCCCAAAACAGGTTCAGAGGTGGCTCAAGATTATAATAATTAGAATGACTTTTCAACCGTTTATCTCCGTCAAGTATATTTAATAAAACCAACATTCGTTATAATGCTTGAAAATATATATCGAAGAAAAAACAGATTTGAAACCTCAATAAAAAGAATGGCTTTACTATTAACTAAAAACATACATACTGATCTTTAATCATTAAAACTAACAAAACATCATTACACTGAAAACCATCTGTATACTCAATAAACTACAACACGGAATACAATAATACACAATTCAAGTTTCTGAAGTATTATGTTAAACTCTTTTCATGTTAGGACAATAGAAAATACATGTCTGAAATGTAACGTAGGTATCGACGTAATTTTAATGCAAATATGCCTTTACCTTAATTTTTAAATTTTGTTTGAACTGTGTTTTTAAGAATACTCCATAATTATGTCCTTGAAAATGTAAACGTTCGGAAATAAGTTTCCCGAGATATTTAATTTAAAACTGTGAGTTATAGTCATGTAAATGCATTATTAAAGGGATTAAGTCAAACATTTGTTCTATTGTACATGTTTATAAGTATAATGACTTCGTCATCCAAACCCTTAACCTAAATGAAAATTAAAACAATGACGTATACATGTGATATGCAAAGACTAGCATTTAAAGAATGGTGCATACATAACGTTTGTATCATGATTTAAATGACATGTCAAAAAATACTCTTTTAAACATTGTACCAGTTCTAACAATTGAAACATTCAAAGCATGACGAAATTCTTATCATCATAATAAATTACAAATATTTCTCTTCATCATTCAATTAACGAATATCATTTAAAAATGGTGCATACATAACGTATGTATCATAAGTTAAATGATATGTAAAAAAATAAGCCTCTTCCAAAAAATGCGACATCTATAACAATTGTAACGTTCGAAACATGGCGACATCCTTATCATCGTAACAAATGACAAATATTTGTCTTCAATAGTAAATTTAAAAAACAAATGAATAGCCTATACAGAATGGTTCATTCATAACGTATGTATCATTATTTAAATGATATGTCAGAAACCAAAATATTTTTTTCTGAGCATTGTAACAGCTCTAACAATTGTAACATTCGGGACATTGCCACACCCTTAACATAACAAATGACAAACATGTCTGTTCATCAGTCAAGAAAAGAATACCATTGAAAGAATGGTGCATGCATAACGTTTGTATCATTATTTAAATGATATGTCAAAAAACCAAAATGCCTCTTCTAAAAATTGTAACATCTCTAACAGCTGTAAAGTTCGAAACATGGCGACATCCTTATCATCATAACAAATGACAATTGATGTTCATTAATCAATTAATAGTCTGTAACGTTTGTATCAATATGCCCTGAGGTCATCTATGACTTAGCATATCTATTTTGAAACAATTGCTCTATTTGCATGTTTTCTTCACCATCCAGCTTGAATAACCTGTTTGACTTCCAAGACGCCGTCAACGTTTTGACAACATAGAAAATCTCATTAGCACTTATCCAAACCCAGTCGGAGTATTGGGGCCATTTGTAAATTTCTTTGGCTTTCACCATGAACTGGATTCGATATTCATTGTCGTCAGTATCGAATTCTTCTACTTTCCGCACATACCATTTAGAACCGTATACTGCCGCAACCATGGTGTTTACGTTTCTTGTAAGAGGAGGAGCTTTCAATAGATTAACACTTGATTCTGATTCGTCCGTTGTGCTTTGTTCAGCTTCTCGTACAGCTACAGCAGCTACGGCAGTTGTACTGACAGTTTCTTTCAGATCAGTGTCTAAATGTCTAATCCGACATCTGAATTCCTCTTCCTTCCTAATGAGCAAAATGAGCCATGGGTGCATACATTGCAGTAGCATGACGTGCTTTTAGTCAAAATCGTGTCTGTGGAACCAGATAACCCAACACTAGGCAGTTTCATTGTTCCCTTTAAAGCCTTCGTCTGAATCAAATGCATCTACCTTATAGAACTTTCTTTAAGCTGTTTGATAGTAAAGTTGCGACAATATTATTGTATGGTTCCGAATTATGGGGTCTTAAAACTATGCCTGCAGTAGAAACTGTACATATGTATGCATGTAAACGTTTCCTAGGTTCCAATAAGTCTGCATGCAACGACGCTGTACTTGGTGATTTGGGGAGATATCCAATCTATATATCATTATCAAAAAGGTGTATAAAATACTGGGTTAGGTTGTTGTGTATGCCAAATGATAGATACCCACGTCTTACATATAACATGTTAATGTATTATGATAGTTTAGGTTATTGTAACTGGGTAACTGATTGTATTCCAATGGCCTTGGTTATGTATGGGAGGCACAGGCAGTTGTAAATGATAAGCTATGTTTAGATTGTTATGTTAGGGAGCCGAAAAATCAGAGAATTGTAAATTGGAGTGCACGGTGTGTTGAAAATAGTAAATTGTATCATTACATCAATTACAAAGGTGAATTTGGTACTGAACAGTATGAAAATGCTATCGATATACATACAATCAAGAAATGCCTCGCAAAGTTGAGGCAATGCTCACATAACCTTATGATTGAGAAAGGTAGATATTTTAACTTGGAACTTGAATATAGAACTTGTGTTTATTGTGACGTCTGTGTTAATGATGAGTATTATGTTGTTATGGTATGTCCATTATATGCAGAATAAAGAAGAAAATATTTTCCGTTTCATTACTTAAATGATGTAAGTCAAGAGGTATTTAATAGACTTATGTCAACAAGGAATGTAACAACCATTCAAAATTTTACTATGTGTTTATATTATGCGTTATACGAGAGGCGTCAGTTTATGTCTATTTATGACAATAAATATTTTCTGTACAGTTTATGCCTATATTTATATGACTAGTAAAATAGCGGATTGTTTAAATTTGTGACCTTTTTTCGATAGCATACGGTATATAAATAAAACATGATGTTAAATAAGTATACGTCTTTTTGTTGGATGAACTTTAATGGTCTCTATCAACAATGATCAAGATCTGAAAAGATAAGAAAGCTTGAACTAGAGTAGTATAAAACCCTCTATCTTCCCCAAGTTTTTGGGTAATTATGAGAATTAAAAAAAGACTGATCTAATGAAACAAATGTTACTCATAGTTATGAGTAAATTTATTATTCTCTATTCTCAAAATACTATTAAAATCTCATCATCTTTATAACCCATATCATCATCATTATCATTATCATACAAATAATAAATCAAAGACAAAATAGGAGTGAGTGCTTGTATTTGACAGGACTTTCGAATAAAACAAAGAGAGAATACAAATAATATGAAACATAAAATGAATACCCAAATATTCTCCACCACGTTATATACCTCTCGAACTGTGTTTTAACTGAAAAGATACAATTACAAACATTTGAAAAAGCAATAACAATTATTCAATCAAAATAGGCACACTATGGCCTTCAACAACGGTCAATTGACCACACAAGCCAACTGGCTTATCAACATCAGGCACACTCTGGCCTTTACAAACGGTCAAATGACCACACAAGCCAACTGGCTAATCAACATCAGGCACACTCTGGCCTTCCCAAACGGTCAAATGACGACACAAGCCAAACGGCTAATCAACATCAGGCACACTCTGGCCTTCACAAACGGTCAAATGACCAATCAAATAATGCACAAGAGAATTAAACAGATATAATAAAACAATATTTACAAAATTAATGATAAACATTAAAACGGAAATAAAAAATATCATAATCATAATCCTTATAATAATAATAACATACTACATAAACCATACCTTTATGTTCTCCAATACTTAATATACCATTCGTACTGTCCAGTTACTGCACTGCAAAAAATAAACTTGCAAAGATTGTTAATTCCATGTGAACATGCTTTTTAAGAAAATAAGGTCAACTCACAAAAGCCAACCGGCTTTCACACATCAGATCAACTTGCTTTAAAAAACGGTCGACTGACCATACAAGCCAACTGGCTTACCAAACGAGGCCAAATGGCCGTAAACAAATTGGTCCAATGACCACAAGGAACATACACACAACACAAACACAGAACTTAATAATACTCAAAAGCATTTCCAAACCATTTATATAATAATATAGTATAGTGTCTTTAAATGTGCTACGAACAACACATCATACATTTCAAATCACACATGCATTAATAATGACTTTTCACAAATCTTAATTTAGCGACACTGAAGAATCTTTAACATATCCGTCCTTAGTGGAAACACTTTTTCATCTACCATGTCTTTGCCAAAGTCTATCCACAGTCTTATTATTTGCACTTATAGATGCTCCACCAGCACGAAAAGAATGAAGTTCATATTTAGAAGAAACATAACCCAATAGTCTTAACTTCTTCTTAAAACTATCATTTATTTATTTATTTATTTATTTATTTATAGAATAACTTATATGCTTATTATTAGAAATCAATTTGAAACAGTGTTTAACATTACACAAATAAACTGGCCTAAACACATAATCAGTAGATGAACATGCAAAATCTGCAACACACAAATACTTTTCAAACAATTTCACAGGACATGTGTCTGTATTAGTTTTTGCAATCAGAACAGTATTACCCTCTCTTAAAATGTCCGTTTTTGACTTTTCAACTTTAATATCACAATGCGTATCTAAAAATACAACATCTGATCTTTTAACAGACAAAATTTCACTTATCCTAAAAAACCAGCATAAGATAAGAAAAAGATTGTAACGTCTCTTAAATACCCCAAAGAACAATCGCTCTCAGAAACAAAAGTGTGATAAAATTTCTGTAATATATCTGATGTAATAGGCTCTTTTTTAACTACCGGCTTTGCAATTCTCCGAATGCACCCAAATAAAATACATCATACTAATCCTAGTAATAATAATAACATACTACATAAACCATACCTTTATGTTCTTCAATACTTAATATACTATTCGAACAGTCCAGTTACTGCATTGCAAACAATAAACTTGCAAATATTGTTAATTCTATGAGACTTTCGTTCTAAGAAAGTTCGGTAACCTGACAACACAAGCCAACAGGCTTTCACACATCATATAGACTGGCTTTAAAAACGGTCAACTGACCATACAAGCCAACTGGCTTTCAAAATCAGGCCAATTGGCCTTAAACAACTTGGTCCAATGACCACAAGAGACATGCACAAATACCAAACACATTTTACTAATGTTCTCACAATCAATACGTATGTTCTGCTCTTAAAATTAAAACTACCGAGTTGACATTTGTTTTTAGGTTCAATTCACCAACACAGACATACTTTAAGCTACTGATCGAACCCTGGCTCAAATTTCCATGGCAATAGCATAAGCTCAATTGATATACTAGAACACCGTATTAATTTTGATTTGCTAATTTGAAAACAACAAAATGCTTAACCCATCAAATACAAAGCTATAGGTACTTGGTCTGCTGCAAAACTCGTCATTTTTTGGAATTTTAACCCATCAAACAAATCTCAAAGAAAACCGGTATTGATGCAAAGTTGAATTTCTGTGACTCTAAAAGGAATACATGTACCATCTGAGAATAATCCCTGTTGCTGAAACGTTACTTGTTTTTGTTCAATTAAACGCAAAACCTAGAAACTCATTCATTTTAACGTGCTTAACCATAACCATACTCTCTTTCTCTTCTAAATAATATGTATAGACCAACATCATTCGGTATTTATCAAACCTAAAATAATTTCATTCACTCAAAATTCGTTAATGTAGTATTATCCATTCACAAAATACTGTCAACTATTCCTCCTCCTCATCAATAACGTTAGCATCATCATCAACATTTATAACATCATCATCAATAAAATCATCATTATTAATCTTAACAAGTTATTTTCTAACACATAATTACACAAAAAAAACAAATTATACCTTTCGAGCTGCCCTCTTACTATAATGTTACATTATTCATTATTTATTCTTCGAACTGTCCAGCTTCTGAAAAAATAAACTTCGCAAACATGTGTAAATGCAATTTCAACATGTGTTTTGAGACATTTTAGTGAACTGACACGCAAGCAAACTGGCTTATACGCATCTGAAAAAAATCTGCTTTCAACAAACTGACAACGGACAACCCGAGCCAACCGGTTAATTTACATAAGCCAATCTGGCCCTTAACAACATACATTTAATGTTCTCCAATATATATAATATCCTTCGAACAGTACAATCTTAACATTAAATAAAAACAAAAATGTAAATGTAAACGCACGTTTTAACAAGTTTGGTTAACAAACTACACGCGCTAACTGGGTTTATCCACATCTGGTCAACTGGCTTTCACCAAAACGATAAGCAAATTACACATGTTAACTGGCATTCAAAAAACGGCCAAACACCATAAAAGCAAAATGTCTTTACACATCAAGCCAACAGGCCACCAAACAAGAACAAAAACCATCACGAAAACAAAATGACTTATATTGCAAATAAATCCGGTCTGCTTTTGTTATCATTACAGTACCTAATCTTTAAAAATGCATTTAACTATGACGAAACTAAATTTAACAAAACCGATAAATGCCTTTCATCTAAGTTTAAAACAACAGTCTTATTGTCAACGCTCTTTTCAAACCAAATTTATACCACAGTTTATCCAAAATATCGTAAATTGATTAGCACATATGCATGCACAATTATTGACACCAACCTTGCAGGGAAAACTTAACGTCTTAAATTATTATGAAAAATATAATAACTCTTAATGTTTTAATTCAATTTAGAGAATTTTTTTAATTGTATACAACAATAACATATAAACTGTTTATTCAATATCCAGCGAACGAGATGTAATATATGCAAAACACAAACATGTTTCGAAAAAAGTTTACAAGACAAGTCTCTATAGCTGTTTCATAGATGAATAGAATATATATTTCCGTAATGTATCGATTTTTGATGTTACATTCTTAATTCACAATTGGAATACCTGAATAGTTTAAAGATATGTTCGCATAAATTTTCATCCGCTCATTATCATACCACGTCATATATCGCACACAACCATCGTGCTGAATTATAAGGAAAACGGCAGTTAATTGTTATTAATCGTTTGTTGAATTATACGTTTGGAACTAATACACAAACTTGTAACACATGTATTACCATATAAGGTGTTATATCTTAAAAACAATAAAAATAAAGCAAGGTGTTCGTAAAAACATGAGGGAGAGTGATCTAACTCTGCTATCAAAACAACCTGGAGTGACACACTATGTGGCCTTACCTATATATAATCCTACCAGACCATTACATTTGCGACCTCTTTTTGAACTTAAATAGTTTTATTTTTACCCAATGATCAAATCAATTGATGTATCTGAATAGTTGGAACTAAACAAAAACAACAGCACAAATAAAGATATGGAGTATGTTATTGAATATACTTATCATAAAAGTTAACAAGGAACACAACCTGTGTTAATTTCAATCGGAATGTTGTTGCCAGTGTTATTACAATAAACAGAACCAACAAGTCTGACCTTTGTTCGAAGTTCCAGCTCACCATTCCGCTTCTAGCAGAGAATCAGTCCTCTCATCGAAAATCTCCTTCCGAATACTATGTATTTCGCAAATGAACGCCTAAACTACTTTATCACCCTTTCGTTTTCTTGTTCCATAACGTTTGCCTGTCAAATACACCCTCGAATGGCGACTCAATAGATGTGCAAATCATATATACCCCAAAACGAAAAACTCGTGCGCTTTCGCGCTAAAACATGCACACAAAACCCGTGCATTATTCGCGCTAAACCATTACCATAATCTCTCTTCTAAATAACACGTAATAAACCATACTATACCGTATTTATCAAAACGAGAATAATTTCATTCTTGTACTGTCTTAAGTAATAGATCAATTAAAGTGAATGAAAAAAAAACACTAGTCAAATAGTCCTTAAAGTATTTTTCACACTAAAAGTACATTGTGGAAGAAAGAGTCGTGGCGAAGGATCAGATTCCATGTCATAGTCTTTTTTCCATGAAGGAACACGTCTCAATCGGGGTGAACGTCTACGGGTAGGGAGTACTTCAGGGGCAGCGACATGTTTTTTGACGGCTGGCGGCGGTGTAGGATTCTCACTGGCAGTTGGTCACTGGTAGTTCGACTGATTTGGGGATCCATAAGCCAACTGACGTCAGGTGGCCGGATTGTTGCAGATTTTGGTGTATCACGTGTAGCGACAGATGTCTGTGCAAGTTCATCTAGATCTGGTGTTCTCGGAATAGCTGGTGTAATATGATCGGGTGGGTTATTAGGGCCCAAAGGTAGATATGTGTCCTTTAGTTGGGTTGGTGGAGATCTGTTGAGTCCGATGTCCCAATTAACGGTCAGCCTGGACAGTGGTGCATGGACTGGGATGTATTGACGTAGAAATTTACGGTTACGCAGTGTGGCAAATCTAGAGTCGTCAACTCTAACAACATATTGATCATACTGGCGTACCTCTATGACAACGCCGGTTTTATCCCATTTCCGGGGGTAGTTGCTAATTTGGTTTTGAAGACGAACATGGTCACCGACTGCAAGTGGTGGGATACGTTTTGTGTGCTCCGTTAGCTTCTCTGCACTTTGCATGTGTCTATTCCGGAGAGCTTCCTCTCTTGCCATTGCCGTGGAACGCCATGTCTCGTGCGGTTTATACTTGCCAGGTGGAATAGGTATTAAGTCCCTTATGGGTCTGCCGAATATACAATTGTTGCGATATTGCAACATTGCACGTTGGAATTTGTCAGTATCAATGTCACCTGATGCACTGGTATTGTCCATTAGAAGGCGTTTGGCAGTCTTCACACCAATTTCGGCCCGACAATTGCTATGGGGAAATGCGACAGATGACAAACGATGATGAACACCACAATCTTTCAGGAATTGTCTCGTAATGGTTGCAATGAATTGGGGACCACCATTAGAAGCAAGCTCATCTGGAATCCCATATGTAACAAAGATCCGTCTGAGGCAAGTGCTAACCTTGATGTGATCTCTCGTTAATGGGCCAGTTAGAGTACCGATCGACAACTACTAGATAATTATGTCCCTGGTAAGTAAAGTAATCAGTACAAAGGCACTGAAATGGATATTCTGGGACAGTCGGTGGGATTGGCGGAGCACTCGGGTTTGACGGGGCATTTCGATTGCAGTGATTGCAACCAGAGCGAAGAGCGGTAATGTCAGGTGTTATGCCAGGCCAACATACTGATGATTCTGCTCTAGCTATCATTGATGTTACTCCTTGGTGTGCAGCATGAATTGCGTCAAGGACTTTATTTCTGAGTAATGGAGGAATTACAATACGGTCCTTATACAGGACAACACCATCGGTAACGGAGAGGTCATCTCTAAACTGAAAGAAATCCCCCAGTGCATCAAGCATTTGTGTGCGTGACTCAGGCATACCGTTCTCTATCAGGTCAGCTAGAACAATCATATCGTCGTCGCTCGCTGTCATGATACGAACCCTCTCCCAAGTAACTGACTATATACTGAGTGCGCCAAAGGTAGAAATGGCTGTTGATACATTTTCCTCATCACCAGTATATGCGTGAGTGTCGTTCGTTCTGAGGACAGACAAAAGAGATGGTCTAGATGATGTGCGGAACAAATCGACATTGACAGTGGCTATGTCATCAGGTAGGATCAGTTGTACAGGTTCGTTGACAGGATGGCGTGATAAACAATCCGTTGCACGATGCTTCACTCCTGGGATGTGAATAATATGGAATCTGTATCGCAGTGTCTTTTCCTTCAGATGGCACTTCGATAACAGAGAACAACAAAAGCCACGCGCGAGCGGCGAGGTTTTCAGGTTTTTTTGCATTTATGTTCTCTTCATTTGGTTTTCAGAGACGAAACATTATTTGGTCTAGAAATGGTATAGTACTTCAAATTAAGAAGAAAGAAATTCGTGGGAAAATGGTGGATTTTATACAAAAAAATGATAAAATTCCATCGATAATCATCATGAATTAGATGATCAGTACGTATTGCAACAAAATAAAAATACTTGGAAATAAATCAAGAACGTGCCAACTATTCCAAATAAAAGATCGATATGTCCATTAATGTTACAACATGTAACATTTAAGTTTACTAACGTATTTGAGGAAATTCAAATGTTTAAAGAGTCGGATGCCAAATTTTCATTGACACTTCTTTTACCGATTATCTGAATGACAATTTCACTTCTATTCCAGATTACTCGACACTTTTTACTAGATATAACACACACAATTTATTGAATCAGAAATGCGAAATTCGCTTTGGAATAATGTTATAGTAAGCAGGCGATAACTAAAATTGTATGTACTGGCGTCAATTAAAAACGAATTACCGAAATAATTTTATCCCTTTGGAATATGATTATGATTTTGTATAAATATGAAGGATAAATGTGAAAATAATTCGATATGTCTGATGAGTACAGTCTATATATCCATACATTTTCCAGTTTTCGAGTCACCCAACAGATGGATTTTCGCGCAGTACACTAGCTTAAACAATTTTAAGTAACATTCTTTGTAGCGAAACATTTGATCAAAAGCATGCATAATTATGTCCGAATTAAGTTACTGAGGCCATTTACTTATAATATACTATATAGCATGTCATGAAAATCACTCTGCTAAAACTGCAACTTAGAGATAAATATCAGCAGCGACGCAGGTCCAAATTTCTAGTGAAACTTTTTGGCTCAATGTCAGTAAATTAAACAAGAAATATCTTTAAAAAAGATATACGGAGTTGATTGTGGTTGCAGTTAATGAAAGGTAAAGACTTCAATGAATGAGATCAAAGATAGCGAATGTCTTTTTCTGGTCAGTTCTTAGCTGCAGCAAACGCAGTACGGGATGATACGCGGAGTTTTCGCGGCTTATTTTACATTATTACATATTGCTTGTCATAAACGCATAGATACAAAACAGAAAACCAAAAGAAGAATGGAAGTGAAATTAAAACATATGAGTCAACCGGCCACACGCGAAGTATCCGTACATATTTTTAATATTTATACGCGCGTTCTTCGAACACACCTGTTTTAGTGGTTTGTCTGGCGTTGCTATTTGATTCGATTATTAACAGTATCGAGAATCATTGCGCTCATGCTTAATTCATTAGTCAATATGATGGCATAATTCTTGTTAAATTAATTAAAAATAATATTTATCATGGTATTGTTGTAAAACACATTAAGAATCTATTATTGACATACCATATAATATCGCTGGATATCTTCATTTAACATCTGTCTGGTCAAAAGAAAATTCCAGTTCACCTAGTTCACGCTATAGCGTCTTTATTATGTAACGATTGTTTTCCTGGCCGCGAACTCCGATCAGCACATAGGGTAGAGACGCAGCGATGACCTGTACGTAAACTCTGACATTCACTCACAGTGGCCGCAAATTGACCAGATATACCTCGCGAGTTGAAATGCAATGCATTAAAGTGAGTCTTCGCTTCCATTGCTCTCTATACTTTAACATGTTAACATGTTGACAGGAATATGGAAGTTAGTACTAAATATGAAAACATAGCCTTTAAGTGCAAACGTTCTCGCGCTGAAAATCTTCTGAAAATAAAAGGTGGACGCACAAACTGTATTGATGTCGAGATTGAGTGTAAAACTGTTCTATCTATTAAGCCTTTTCATTAGATATAAAATTGTTTCATGCTGAACACGCAGTAAAACAGTGTTACAAAGACGCGGACATGTTTTCAATGCTCTGGTCGTATTCTCAAATCAGCCAATGCAGTCAATGAAGTGTATTCATCTGTACTTGGTCGCGGGAAGTTTTATTTGAATTCTATTGGACGCTTACAAAGGTCAGGCTAAGGTGAAAAGCTGGCTTAATACAGCTTACGCCGAAAAAATAGCAATAATGGAACAGGCGGTCGATTGAATCACACGATAGTGGTGTCAAAGTTGTGCATACCATTCGTTGTTATTTATATAAACCCATTCTGCTTATAAACTTGGATATACATGACATAATTATATATTACAAGATAGGCGAATCGGAGTTAATGCATGTTACCTTTTATTCGTTTTTTTCCACAAATGACGCATACAAGATTTTATAACATATCCAAATTTAATATCTTAATTTAAAGCATTAGTATGCGGCACTTAAATTACAACAATTGATATTTTCGTTAAAGGGGCTTTTGAACATATTTTGCCATGTATTGAAGTTTGTCATTAACTGCTTTATATTGATAAATGTAAACATTAGCTCTTAAAAACTCCAGTAAAAAAAGAAAGGAAAGTAACCCTCGACTAGGCTCGAACCACTGACCCCTGAAGCAAAAGTCTATCGCTTAGACCACTCGGCAATCCGTGCCCATACCATGAGTGATGTATTGTATATTTAATATACGCAATCCTCGTAGTATCACAAAATATAACGACAACGACAGATATCTAAATATTATTCAATCGTTTCGCGTTGCAACGCTTTATAATTTTAAGTGTTTTTTAATCGTCAAAAGATGCATATTATGGCTATTTTAGAGCATGGTAACTGTTCAGTATTACTGTTTCCTAAAAAATATCATAGCTACAACGAAAATTTGCGAATCTGAAACAATATTTTTTAAATGTTGTCAATTTACCAAAACGTGAAAAGGCCCCTTTAATAACTGTTTGTTTTGATGTTTCACTTAGTTAGCTTAATATGATTTTACTGAGATAATGTGTAAATGTAATTAAGCATTATTGTTTGTATTGTTTCTGCTTTTTTTTCATGTTTTTTTTTTCAAAACAAGATTTGACAATCATGAAGACACCTGTATACCGCATTAGTAACTCTCAATCGCTTTTCTCATCAGTGTTTACCAGTATATACTTGTTAGTCTACTTTATTAATTAATGCGCAGTTTTTATGCAAGTAGCGATAGATTTGTATTGGCATCTTATTCACCAAGTAAAGTGTTACTTTACATAGGATTTTATGAAGAACAAATGTGTATTTGTCGCTTTAGGATCCATTTGCTCCCGTTATCTAGAGGCCTGCTATGATTAAAATTTAAACACAATTGTGTTAA